>NC_056737.1:1411758814-1411956314 GCF_019279795.1 Protopterus annectens | reverse complement strand
TCAAAAGAATCTGAGGACTTCATTGTGGAGCAGTATAAACGTTTACGACAGAGGGATGGTTCTGGAGTAACCAAGTCAGCTTGGAGAATCACAGTGAGACAGCTAGAAAGCATGATTCGTCTGTCTGAAGCTATGGCCAGGATGCACTGCTGTGATGAGGTGAGTTTTCTTATTTAACCTTTTTATGTTAGTAGTGAAGTGTAACTGCTTTGCAAAGGGGCTACAACTCTAAAGCTGTGATTTCATGCATCCCAAGTGCAAAAATGGTTAGTGTATTCTTCCTTGCTTCAGTTCTCTTTAGTTTTATTTTTTGTTTGCTTTTTTTACATGCTTACTGTGCTCCTGGAGAGCAGAATGTACTTGATTTGTTAGTTTGGATGTTGCTTCCTTTTTCACAGATATTAACATTTTTGTAACTACTTCCACTCCCGTGCACTGATGTGACTGACGTCTTTGTTTGGAATATGTTTGTCAACTCCAGATGAAAGCATGAGCAGCAGTTTACTCCAGTGCTGATTAATATCAGAAAGCTTGCTCAGTGCTATAATAGAAGTGAAGTGCCAGTCAAGACCACCTGTTTCCTTACTTGTGCTTTTCTTAGTGGCTGGCAGTAGCATGATGCTTTTACTTGTCTGTTGTGTAGCCAAACGATAAGTTAGTAATGGTTTTGTACACTAACCATGATAAAGTGAGAAGCATACCAAGAAACGTGTGCATTTAAGCAAGATTTGCTTTTAAAATGTAATTTTCTAGCTGCATGAACCACTGCATCAGTGGACTGCTTCTTTCCTAAAAACTGTAATATACTAATACTGGGGGAAGAGGAAATGGCTATGAGGAAACCCTAAGCAAATATGTGGAGTACTTGGATGGTACAAGGAATTTCTTAAATTTAAAATGAGTTGCTCGGCTGAACAAATTACTCATTTGGGTATAAAATTAGACAAAAAATGTAGGAGTGAAAACACGAGTGTCCACAAGGA
This sequence comes from Protopterus annectens, assembly GCF_019279795.1. Taxonomy (NCBI): domain Eukaryota; kingdom Metazoa; phylum Chordata; order Ceratodontiformes; family Protopteridae; genus Protopterus; species Protopterus annectens. The sequence goes on along the minus strand of NC_056737.1, from coordinate 1,411,955,331 downwards.
GATGCTTACAGGTAGATACATGCACAAAGTATACATGCACCACATGTATTTAAGGGAATTATTAAAGGCCAATTTACTAGCATTAGTAGATTGAATACCAGTGATACCAAATGTAGGGAACAAATGCATGAGATGGCCCTAGAATTTCAAGAGAGGCTACAATGAGACAGCAATAAAGGAAACCTTAAATGAGGTAACTAAAAATGTGGAAAGAGTGGCCAGACTGCTGTTTAGTGAAATCACGATTTGAATACTGACAGACATATAAAATGTGCGTGTTACCCTGCTGCAGTCATCACACTTGGGGTTATCCTGTTGTCGGGCGGTCCCGCAGTCGGCCTGAATTCCAAAGTCTTGGTCCAGCGTTGGTTGCTGTCGCTTCTTCCCTGACGTCAGTGCGCCAGGGATATATGAGGCATCCAACACCATTTTCTTCAGTCTTTCTTGCTGCGCGGTGCCAAAGCAGAAGCTTTTCTTCAGCTGGAAGTGGAGCTTTAGTTAAGGTGGTTAGAATTATGAACCGTTCCAAATACCAGTCACTTCTGGCCCAAAGCCATCAGGCATCTGCTAGAAAGCTGAAGATGAAGAGGAATTTCACTTTTCAACACTACTGACCCCAGGCATACATCCAGATCAACAAAAGAATGGCTTCACCAGAAGAAAATTAAAGTTTTGGAATGGCCTAGCCAGAGCACAGACCTAAATCCAATAGAAAATCTGTGGGTTGACCTGAAGAGGGCTGTGCACAAGAGATGCCCTTGCAGTCTGAAAGATTTGGAGCGCTTTTGCAAGGATGAGTGGGCAAATATTGCCAAGTCAAGATGACATGCTGATACTCCTACCCAAGAAGACTAAATGCTGTAATTTTAAATCAAAAGGTGATTCAACAAAGTATTAGTTTAAAGGTATGCACACTTATTATTGTACATTTATTTTTTTTATATTTTTCCTCTAACAGATTTGGTTTTTCAGTTGAATTGTACAGGTAGGTCACATTAAAGGTGGGAAAAATTTTGAATGATTTATTGTGGTCTCCTTTTTTATATCGCAAAAACCTGGTATTGTAACAGGGGTGTGTATACTTTTTAACTGTACAAGGGAATAAAATTAGATATGTAACTATATACAATAGAAGGAACAATGATGTGAAAAGAATAAAATGGAATATCTTGAGAGCTATGTCTGAATTAGAATGTTTGATAGATGATAAACCTAGGTTTGCTTATCGAAATTGTAAAAAATTAATAAGATTGTTATAAAGATTTTAAAATGGTGATAGTTTATTATAAACAGGATATTCCTTTGCTGTCGTTGTAGTTAGAGATCATGACTGATAACATTTTTGTACATCCAGTAATAGGAGAAGCATATAGGTTTTATGTCACTTGTAATATTGTATGTGGCTTATTTAGGAATTTGTCTAAAATGCTCTTGTTTTTATGTTGGTAAGTGCAGTCGTAGATTCAAAGACCGCATTATTGAACAGAAGTCTGACATACGTAGAAATGTTCAGTCGAATGCACTGGCAAGACATGTATAGTGATTGTGCTCATGAATTTAAGTTTAGAGCAATTGATGTCATAAGAATATTACAGGGGGTGATATTAATAATGCTTTAGAAATCTGTGAATACAATTGGATCCTAAGGTTAAAAGCTGAAAAACTTGGCATAAGCAATGCAGTTAATATTAAAACAAATGCAATGCCATTGATATTTATGTATGTATATGTATTTTGTTGATTACTCTGGGAACTTTTGTTTTTATTTCATGGCTGTGTCATGTGATTGTTTGGATTTTATTGTAAATTGTCAGGTTTTTTCAATACTTACTAGCAGTGATGAACGGTACTCCCCGAAACCTTTGCACTTGTATTTGCATGTTCTTGTTTTAATAAATAGCTTGTCTTATCTGCAGTTGAACAGTTTTTTTTTCGTTTTCTCTCTGACTTGGTTTGCCGCATTAATCCATTTGGTTTTGGTTCAACTATTTATCATCCCTGTAAATTGGTATGCACATGGTAATGTATACTGTTATATATAGTTTGGTAATGTATCTTACTTTACCATACTGTGACTGCAGGTTGCAAGTATTCTCACAAATGAGTTTTAAGGCATCATACTGGCACCCAAAATACCGAAACAGTAGCAATTTCTGTAATGGTGCCTGCTATAACTTTTGGTGTAATTGGATCCTTGTACCCCTCATGGACTGTGTGTAAGTTGGTGCGGTCTTTGTGATTGACATGCCAAAAGGCCATGGTGTCATATGCAAATTATGCATGAGTCAGTGACTTAGATTTGTCAGTGACATCATGCATACATTGGGTGCCAACCGAAACATATGGTATCTGTTATGCCATCTCTGCCTCTGTTAATGTAGAAACTAGTGATTCTAATTAATACAGAAAACTCATCCTAACCTGTGTACGGTCTGTTTCTGATTGTTCCAGGATCCCCCTTTTAAAATGGGCACTACCTAATAAGCCCTATCCATACAGCAATTGAACAAAAATTCATAAAATATGCACTTTTGTGAGAATATAATGAACTGTACTGGCAGTAGAAGGGGATATTCATTTCATTACTTAGCCCTCTGAAGAGTAAATGTCTAAGTTTATGCAAACCAGTGCAAAAAAAAAAAAAGATGCCATGAAAAGACAATAGCAAAGTATGTGAGCAAGGATTCAGTATGACTCGGAACTTGAAACAAAACTTTTAACTGTTCTATCAGCTCACAGTGAATCAGTAATGAACTACATTAAGTAAACCACAATAAAACTAAAAGATGAGAAAAATGTGATATACCAATGTCCCTTGTACACAGAATAGGTATAAAAAGGTTTTGTTAAACTAACTTTACATGAAATGAATTCCACGTATCTGCCCTAAAAGTGAAATATTTTCCCCTAAAAAGTGTTATGATAGCAAATGAAGACAGATAATTTGCGACAAAATTTATCCCACCCACCTTCTTAAAATGGCAACAAAAATAAGGACATCATTTTTAGACTGTAAAACGTACAAACTGCACCACAAACCAGTATATAGGAATACAAATGTTTAGATATGAATGTTTTGATGTGAAGCTTTATTGTACTAAGTATGGGGTTTTTACTTCTATTTTGTTTGCAAATTGTATTTGCTGTTTGGTCTGATGGCTTAGGTCCAACCTATACTGTAAAGTGTAAGGTCACATAACCATCATTAATTAGCATTCATTAGGTAATTAAGCCAAGAGGAGAGGGGGGGGGGGAGTGTATTTAAGAAGAACCTGAGCTGTTGTCAATTGTCTGAAGAAGTCTAGTTACTATACTAGTCGAAAAGCGCTTAATTTTACCTGTCATCCGTGTTCTTTTACTTTGGTTATTTTAATAAAGAGCTAAAGAGCTTTGGAGTTCTGTTCATGCTTTGGTTTGTGGTTTTCTGTCATTTAGACTGTGCCCAGTTGCTTTGGTTTGTGGTTTTCTGTCATTTAGACTGTGCCCTGTTGTGTGTGCAGCTTCTACACCTCGCCAGCAGACACTCGTGCAGCTCATTAGTGGCAAAGGTGATCACTAGTTAAAATTGCCACCTGAACCGGAACAGGTTTACAATAGCTGCAGAATTGTACAACAGGTGAAACAAGATCTGTGAAGCCCTGCTGTTCTGTAATGTAATAGACGTATGTGCTACTCGGCAGTAAGACCTATTTGATCAATTGCAAATTAACTTTTTTTTCCACTAACATTTTAATAATTTTTCTGCTTAGTAACATCCTGATGTTCATCGTGTTACACTGCTGCAGTCATTACACTTGGGTTATCCTGCCGTCAGGCGGTTCCCCAGTCGGCCTGAGTTCCAAAGTCCTGGTCCGGCGTCTGTTGCTGTCGCCTCTTCCCTGATGTCAGTATGACAGGGGTATATAAGATGCAGCCGATGCCATTTTCTTCAGTCTTTCTTGCCGTGTGGTGCCCGAAGCAGAAGCAGTTCACAAGTGCTGGTTGGCCGACTCCTGAGATTTTCATTCCGAATCCAGAACCAAAGTCTTCTACAAAGCTAAGTACCCCATTGGGGAAACTTTTTCTTGCCTCAGACCAATGTCAGTAAAAGTTAATAGCTGTATTTCTTGTGGGAAGCAAATGCAACATAAGGATTTCCACTCCTATTGTATTCCATGCCTAGGCCCAGACCACAACGTCACTGGTTGTCGGTTTTGTGCTAGGTTTAACAAATGCACTATTAAATGTTGGTTTGATTTTGCCCGACATTATTTTGGTAGAAAATTCAATTACACTATGCAGTCGGAACTTCTGACAACCGGATTGCATAAAAAGCGCAAAGACAAGGACAGGCATCAGAGGCTCAAAACTGACGACAAGGCCTCTTCTAGGCTGGTCGCCGGTTCTCCGGTTTTCAGCGAGGCGCCTACGCAGCTCCTGACGACCGCATCCACAGAACCACAGACCGCCTCAGACTCCCACATGGAGCTGGCTGGGCCTTTGGACGCTCTGTTTTCAGCCTACCGAAACTAACCCTTCTGAGGGAACCGAAGTAGCTGAGCAATCCACAGCTTCAGAGGGTGTCTTCAGACCTACCCAGTTAACCATTAAACCCTCTGCTAAGTCTAAGGCCCCATTAAAAACAAAGAAACAGATACAGCATTCTCCAGGACAGGCTTCCATGCCTAAAAAACAAATGCTCAAAATGGCCGAAGACCTAATCACCGTGATCAGGGGGTCCCATCCCCCTCCTGATAAAAGGCTCAGGCAGGATGCAGATTATGACTCTTCCGACCAGGTGTCCATTTCTTCAGATTCATCCTCAGACGTAGGATATTCCTTACCCTCTTAAGAGGATTCAGATGCTGAGGAATCTATTCCATCAGCTTCTCCACCTGAGGACTACTCCTTTGGGGAGACCTTACATACCATGAGGGAGCATTTCCATTGGGAAGGCCAGGATTACTCAGAATCCAAGAAAAGGCTCCGAGAATTCCCTTTGTTGCCTCAACACAGACCCCTTGCTATTCCGCCAGTGTTAGATATTGTGGATGATGTGTACACTGAATCCAGCTTAAACCCTGACTCCTTACCTCCAGCCCCAGTTAAACCTGTAGATATTACAGAGTCCCTGACTCTCACAAATTTCTGTATAAAAGCCCTGTTGCTGACCCTGAAACTATTTCTCAGGGACCTATAGGGATTAAGGCCTCATCAGCAAAAAAACCCAGTTCCCTTTGACAGATTCCAGAGCATTAGACAGATGGGGAAAGAAAGTATATACTTTTGCAACTTTAGCAATGAGAGCCTTAAATTGCCAGTTTCACATGATAAAATATCGGCAATTTTTGATGTCTCAGTTGAAACAAAAGATACTTCCAGATTCAGATCCTCCTAATTTTAAAGAAATGCAGGATTTATTGCATGCAGCTGAACAAGTGGTAAAACATACTTTGCAATGTGGGTTTGATTCCTTAGAGGCCTCCTGTAGAGCAGCAGTTACAGGCTCTGTCATTAGAAGGCATGCTTGGTTAAAGGAACATACATTACCAGATCATGTTAAGGCAAAATAATTGGACGCACCTTTGCAGTGGGATGTGTTTGGAGTTGAGGCAGAGGAGAGGTATTAAAGGAGGAGGATAAAGCAAAATCCATGCAAACGGTGAAGGATTTCTTACAGGTTCAGCCTCCTATTTTTAGCAGAAATTGGCCAACAAAGAATTGGTCCTTTTCAATCACAGACAGACCTCAGAGGCAGATACAGACGTCCAAAAGGTAGAGGTCAAGCACAAGGTCCTTACAGGCCTCGACAATAGGGTACACCAGGCCAGAAAGAAGGGGAAGACTGGCCACAACCTTATAAAAAGCAGCCTCAACGACTTCCCACTACAGCTGCCAAACAGTTCTCTCTTGGCAGCCCCCTTAGGAGGAAAACTGGCACTTTTCTATCACAATTGGCTTTGCATCACCAAAGACAAATGGGTTCTCAACATTGTATCTCAATGTTACAGGTTCCAATTTCACACTTTAAGGTTAAAAAGAATGCCAAATCTGCCACCAAATCAGTGGGCAGAGGCTCAAAAAGAAATTACAGCACTCATGAACATGAGAGCTATTCAAAAGGTGCCACCACAGGAGGAAGGACAAGGGTTTTATTCAAGACTCTTTCTGGTTCCCAGAAAGGACAAAGCCTGGAGACCCATTCTGGATCTTTCTTCTTTAAACACTTGCCTGGATGTTCTGAAACTCAATGTTGACACTACAGCAGCTTCTTCCCATGCTGGGCAAGAAAGCTTGGCTCGTGACTTTGGACCTCAAGGAGGCATACCTGCATGTCCCTATCAGACAAAACTGCAGAAGATACCTCAGATTTCTAGCTGGTTCAATGCACTATCAATTCTCTGCACTGCCCTTTGGTTCATCTACTGCACCCAGGGTCTTCTCAGTGCCTGGCACCAGTAATTGCATTTTGCAGACAAAAAGGAATTCAAATTTATCCATACCTGGACAGCTGCCTTATTCAAGCAGAGAGCAAGGACATTCTTCTAAAGCATCTGGCGTTCGTAAAAAAGTTAAGTTGCCTGGGGTACACAGTAAATGAAATAAAATCAAAACTAGTGCCCTCACAACAGATAATATTCCTGGGTGCCAACTTGAACACAACGGCCCAGATGGCTTATCTCGCGCCAGACAAGCAAGGACAACCGACTCAATACTTTCAATTGATGGCAACAAAGACCCAACTCCCTGCAAGAAAAATTCTGCAGGCCTTGGGCTACATGGCATCTTGCATACTACTAATTCCATAGGCCAGACTGCATATGAGGAAACTACAATGGTACCTAAAGAGTGTATGGTCTCAACACTGTCAAAGTTTGGAAACAGTTATACCACTAATTCCTTGCCTTCAACAGGAATTTTGCTGGTGGGCTCAAGCTTGTCACCTCAACAAGGGACAGCCTTTTACTCAACCCACAGCCAGGCAAACACTGACAACAGATGCATTGGATTACGCCTGGGGAGCACACATGGCAGGAAAATGTATTCAGGTCGAGTGGCCCACAGAGCACAGGCATCTTCACATCAATCAAAAAGAGATGCTAGCTGTACAAAATGCACTTATAGCTTTCAAGGACCTGCTGCATCCAGGACAACTACTACTAAAGACGGACAACACCACAGTTATGTGGTACATAAACAAGCAAGGGGGCACGCATTCCTACCCCCTCTGCAGACGAGCCATGACCTTGTGGAACACAGCTCTAGACTACCAAGTTCATCTGCAAGCACAGTTCCTGTCAGGAAAGAAAAACACACTGGCAGACTACCTAAGCAGAAACATCATGGATCCCCACGAATGGGAATTAAATCCACAAGTATTCAGAATGATAACACAAAAATGGTGGAGCCCGGACATAGATCTGTTTGCATCCTCAAAGAACTGCCAGCTACAGAAATTCTGCACAAGGAGTTGCCATCCACAAGCATGGAAAGTGGATGCCCTCTAATTCAGCAGGAAAAAACTACAAGTATACGCTTTCCCTCGTTTACCTCTCCTTCCAAAGGTACTCATAAAAGCCAGGCAAGAAGAGCCAAAGATGATCCTGATTGCACCAGACTGGCCACGCCAGCACTGGTACCCAATCTTAAAGAACATAGCACAAGAACCACCCTGTATTTTGCCTCAAATCCCACATTTGCTGACACAGCACAACAATCAGATACTCCACAGCCAGCTAAAGACCTTAAACCTAGCTGCATGGAAAATCCCTTAGTCAAGCAAGCAATGCCTCAATCCAAAGCTGTTATGGATGTCATTCTGGAGGCCAGAAGGCCTAGCACCAGGAAAGCCTACTCGGATAAATGGAAGAGATTCTGTGCCTGGAACCAGGCGCACAGCCTTGACCCTCTTGTCCCAAACATTCTTCAGATACTTCAATATTTAACTGTGATGCTGGACAAGGGCCTCTCCTCATCAATCAAGATCCATGCCTCAGCCATTTCTGCTCATTACAACACGGATCCACCAATTTTTTCTAATCCTTTGCTCAAACAGTACCTGAGAGGGGCTAAAAACATAAGACCGCCCCATAGAGCACCTACCCCAACTTGGGTCCTCAACTTTGTTTTGGAAAAATTAACTTTACCTCCTTTTGAGCCAGCTAACACAGCAGAATTAAAATACAGATCTTTGAAAACTGCTCTGCTACTGGCAAGGACAACAGCACAAAGAGTTTCAGAATTACAGGCACTAATGGCAGTGGAACCTTTCCTCATTTTCCACCAGGATAAGGTGTCGTTAAGAACTAACCCTACGTTTATGCCAAAGGTGATATCAAGTGTGGCTCTAAACCAAACTATTCATTTGCCAACTTTCTATCTAAAACCACAGAACAAGGGGGGAGAAACTACTACATTCTTTGGACATTCACGGGCAGTTACGCTTCTACTTGGACAAAACCAAAGCTTTCAGAAAATCTGAGCAATTATTGGTAGCATATGCTGCAGGGAGCACAGGGCAAAGCCATTTCAAAACAGACTATTTCAAAATGGATAGGACATTGCATACGTTTCTGCTATTCTTACCTTGGGAACCCTTTACCTAGCAGCATTAGATCTCACTCCACCAGAGCAACAGCCACTTCAACTGCCTACCTACCAAGGATATTTTGGAAACCGCAACATGGAGTTCTGTGCATACCATCACCAAGCATTAAGATTTGCCCTTATACTCCAAATCCAGAGCTGGCTTCGCCACTGCTGTGCTACAGGGCCTTATAGCCACCCCTAATGCCTTATAGAACCAGCCTCCCTACCTCAACTTTGGGATTCCACCCAAGTGTAATGACTGGAGCAGTGTAACACGATGAACATAGTACAGTTTTGTACCTACCATAAATGTAGATGTTCGAGTGTAAACACTGCTGCAGTCCAGGTTACCCTCCCTCCTTCCCCTCTTACTTATGCCTTCTACCCTTTACTACCTATGGGGAGCATTTGCTGGTAACTGAAAGTTGTTGTTGTTTGCTTTTCTTATGTATGTTTTATTAGCAATTTGAATTGTCTACCTATTTGGGGGCACCTGACATCTGGGACAAGAAAAACTGAAGATAATAGCGTCGGCTGCATCTTGTATACCCCTGTCGCACTGATGTCAGGGAGGAGGTGACAGCAAGCGATGCCGGACCAGGACTTTGGAACTCAGGCCGACTGGGGAACTGCCTGACGGCAGGATAACCCAAGTGTAATGACTGCAGCAGTGTTTACACTCTAACATCTACATTTATGGTAGGTACAAAACTGTACTTTCTTTATATAACCTTGCTCTTTTCTCACTGTACTGACGTGCTGAATACCTGATGACTATTCATGAGGCCACTGAGGACATCCCCATACACATCATTGGGTGGTGGGTGCGGTTTTCAGGCCTTGCAACTGTGCTTCAGTGTGGGGTACAAAAATATAATTATGCTTTACTTTTATTTCAGCAATGCCTGCTGCCTGTAAGTGGTTGATTTTCCAAGTCCCTGCTTACACTACCAAGGGTAGCAGAACTTGTCAGAGATTTGTGATGCATGGCTAGGCTTAATAAAGCCCAAGTGGTCTTTAGCCTAGCACACACTTATGAACCTATAATGAGATTGTTTAACAAAGCCTGTTGCTTCGACTGTCCGGCAGCCATGATGAGTAGAATGTTTGCAGTGCTGGGCTGTTAGCCTACATACATTTTAGATATGCTCACTACCTTTTACAGAGTGTGCTTCTTGATAAATGCACACTTTGTGCTCCAGCTGCCTCTTGCCTGGTCATCTCACTTTGACGAGGATAGTTGTTGCTGGGTCACATTGGAAAAAAATGTACACTTATTTTTAGGGCTTTAAATTGCCAGATTATGATAAAACATCAAGCTGACATTTTGAAGCATAGAGAAGACTTAGTAAAATAAATCCCTGATGAAGCACTAGGGGACTATATGCTAACCGACCTACACCATTTTCAAAGTTGAGAATCAGTCTGTTGAATTTAAGTCCTTCAGACCACAACTTGACAGCAAGCAAACTGAGCAGATATTGCAGAAAGTTGGATCCAAATGCTTTACATTTGCAGCTATAGGTTGGGGTGCCCAGTGATGGACTTGGTTTTAGTTTAGAGCATAACTGTGCTAGGTAATGTGCTCCAGGTACCTTTGGTGCTTTTAGAATTCTGTGGTCAGGTGGTCTCCTTTTATGCTTTTACTGACTGGACAAATGCACAGAATGATTCCATCTTGGGCACCTGACCCTAGGCACAGACAGATGAGCACATTTCAGAGAGGGGAAGCATACCTCTGAACTTAACACAAGAAATTTGGACAAAACCAAAAATAATGTGGTGACAAAGGCCCGAAACTAAGGACAGAGTTTAAATATTGCTCTTATAAACTTAGACTAATATGATTTATGGTCTGAAAGTCAGATATGTCATTTTTTCATTAATGACTTTAGTCCTCTGTAATTTGCCAGAAAACCGTAGATTTTATGAGTACAGGCCAAATATATGAGGCAAAAAATTTGGGCATTCTGCGACAAACTGTACAGTTGAGAGGTATGAGGGTAAGGCAGGATTTTTACAATTTTAGTAAGAGTAGGTCTAGGACTTTGTTGTGGAAGTCTAACCTTCCAGCAGAGAGGCCAGGATTTTAAATGGACATCCCTTTAAAGAATGGACATCCCTTTAAAGATCAGTAGGTCAACCTTTTTCAGTCTCGTGGCAGATGCTGACTTTATAGTCTGCTAGATGGTTTCCTTCTCACCAGGTTCTCGAGCAGCTCAGCTTGTCTCAGGACTTTTAAGCCCTTTAGGCAGGTACTGAATTTCTATTGTCAGTTGCATCTGCCAGAGGAAGAGGGGTCAGTCTTATGGTCAGACAGAAAACTCCAGGAATGTTAGGTGGAAGAGTTAAATTGGTCTCGTGTCACCCCCCCCTTGGGTTTGCCAAGGCACTGAGGACACTGTCCTTTCTGATTCATCTTCAGAGGATATCCTCGGACAAACTCTTAAGACGGACTTCAAGTAAGTTGGTAGAGAGGCATCAGAGGCACAAAAGAGGTACTTCAACTCATTGGGCTTGAATGCCCAAAGTGTCTGTTGCTGTAATTTTGGGAACCCTGAGGATGCTGCTTTTTTTTTTTTTCCTCTACAGCCTTTAAGGAAGTGAATTAAGTCCCCTGTTCTTGGAAAGCTGACCGGTTCTACTGGCTACAGTACTCCAAGTATCTGTGTAGAACTGTGGCTGTAGTTCTAGTGATGGTGTCTCTGGATCCGGAGAAAGGCTCTAGGTTGGTTCCTGCTCCCACCAGACTTCCTACTGACAGAGCAGAACTGCAAACAGGATTGGAAAGAAAGTATACACACCCACCCTGATAATTAAAATGAGCTTTCGGGCAATCAGTTGCAGAACGCACAAGGCTAAACTTTAGATAGCTCTTTGTGGAGGTGTCTAATTCTAAAACGAAGGTAAAATGTAAAGCTAACCTCACACATATTGCTATTCCAGTGCTAAAATATACCATAGAATGTGGTTTTGATACTGTTGATACAACATCCGGGGTAGCAGGTATGAGCTGTCATCAGGCGACATGCTTGGCTTGAAACTTGACATCCTGTGGCAGGGAGTGAAGCCTCAAATCTTTAATGTCCCCTTGATACAGAACTGTTTGAGATCCCAGCATCTGAAATCAAAAACACGGAAGAGGGGAGGAAAGCAGCTTTTTCAACTCCCTCCTAAAACAGTATTTTAGAATTTACCCTTCCAAGTTGGGTCTGTTTTTTTATTCCAGGCTAGGAAATGGTAAGCCTGCAAAAGGTTAGTCACTTAAAAATAAATGGCAAGTAGACAGCAAGGCAAAGCCTGGTGGGACCCCATGAGCCTACTCCCCAAACAGGAAGCAACATTGATTACATGGAATTCCTCCCCTTCTTTACCAGTTACATACCCCAGCCCTCCTCCAGAATAGAATTGCAGGCCGAATCTCGTCTTTCCTCCCTCTTTGGGAGTCCATTATGAATGCCAAATGGGTATTTCAAATTGCCAGAGGTCTACAATTTGCAGTGGGGGATAAAAATTCCCCACCTGGCAGCCCCCCCCCCCCAGCCCAGTGCAGAAACAGAGCACTTGATAGATCACTTGTTTTCCCTCCATCGTTATGGACCTCTTGGTAAAAGGACTCCTAGATGTTCTCCCTGTGTAGGAGGAGAACAAAGGGTTCTATTCCAGACTCATTAGTATCCTGAAAAGCAAACTCAACTTGGAAACATCAGGGCTCTGTAATACATTGTATACAGCATTCTAAAACTTCAAGCCAGACTGTTTGTGAAAATTCCAGGTTGTACTTAAGGTCCACATTGGATCAGTACTCTCCTGTGTAGCAAGTGAACTGGAAAATAGGACTGTGAAGAGGAGTTTTAAATATAGGGGTGTATTCACTCAAAATCCCAACCAGGATTTTACAGTTACCCTTTAGATTTGTTGGGGGAGCCTTCTCATACAGCCTGAATATGCAGGGGGGAGTGGAGGATGCTTCCAAGATGACTATACAATTGTAAATGTTTGCCTCAATTTCAGGGCCTCAAAGCCTTCAGAAAAATATAGGCAAAAGGTAGTAAGTGATGACTGTCAGCATTAGTGATGTGGTATGTCAACAAGCACGAAAGGTACAAAAGTATCTTGCACACTTTGCAGGTTAGTCACAATTGTCTTAAGTCAGATATTTAGAAAAGGATAGGAGCAAAAGTCGTCTGCAATAGGCTAACTAGGGATGTCTTCCTTCAAGTAATGTGCAGCTGTTCCTCTGGAAGACCTGTTTGCATCACTGGACAACAGCAGCAAAGCAAGTTCTGCTAAAGAACATCTTGCTAAGAAGTTTGGGCAGCAAATGTGGTAGACCTTAACAGGTCTGTTACTGTACACTTTCCTTCCAGTCTCCTTTTGCTTGTCTTGATTTGAAATTTGAGGGAAGAGAGGCACAGGATGCTGTTAGCACTCTTTGGGCTTTGACACCACTGATTCTACATAATAGAAATGTGTAGAGAAGACGTCTGGTGCTACCCACAATGGTGGATCTGACCTAGAATAAGTCCTCATAACCCCAATATGCTGTTACTGCAGATCATTGCATAGATATCTCAATATGATGCCTTTTAGACACTTGTGCATACAGAACATTCTATTGAGGCTGCTCACTCAAGTGCGCTAGCCTGTGTAAAGTATTTACTGTGCATTTTCTGTTTGCCTGTTTAGAAAAAAAACAAAAAAATCATTGTTTTCCTGCCTTTCCTGAGCTAGAATAGTCCCTAATACAGATATTGCTGTATTCTGGACTTTAGAATTGTTCCTGTGTTGCCCATATCCTTACTTGGATAGAAGGAAGCGTCTTTGTTCACCAGTGGGAGTGGGGAGCTTTGAGCAGCCTATCTGTCCCTGGAGGAGTGATCTCAGCACATAATCTTGTTGTTTATTGGACGTTTTGGGCTAATTCCTAGCTCTTTCAAGTCCCCTGTTGAAAAACCCGCTTTAGTGCGGCTTTGCGCGATTTTGTGCATACCGCAGCATAGGGCAGCGCCGCCTAAACGGGTTTAAAGTATTACCGGCTCCACAGTCTGCTCTTCACTTTTTCCCTTGGAACTGATCTGTATCTCAAAAGAAGCACTCTATTTTCACTTTATAGCCTTTCACTTGCACTTGGAAGAAATTTTAAAGCACTAAAACCTCTTATACTCTTCTAAATACTTAACTAATCCTCCTACATCAGTCAAAAGTAGTAATCATAAATATCCTGACATGTCCAAAGATCAGTTTCATGTGTACTCTCCAGTCCAGCTGGTGAATATGGGAATCTTAAGGCAATGTTACAACTGCCTTATGTACACAGACAACCCTCTCCTCCTCCCAACAAACTCAAATATATGTGAGAGATGCAACTATATTGCCAAACTGGAGGCTGAGCTCTCTCGACCCATGACTGGCACAGTCAATCAGGAGAAGGTAACCACACACACCACAAATCCAGTCTCACATAGACCTATAGCAACAACAAACCAAACACATAAACACACAAAAACATACTCTGAGGATCTAAATAAAAATCTGCCTAAGCAGCAGAGACCTCCAAACAACTGCTACCCCACAACAATACCCACGTATCACACAGTCCACAAAGTCAGTGTGCCACACAGTCACAGCCCTTAAGGCTAAACACACCAAATACACTTGTAATAGGTGACACACTGACGTCCCACTCACCAGGCTGAACAAGGAGAAGGTCACTGTAAGCTGTCTGCAGGGTGCCAGGATCTGCCACATAACACACGCACTTGGGTCACTCTCAAAGCAAGTACAAATATGACTCCATCATTGTCCATTCTGGTGTGAATGACCTGATGTACCTCCGTGGACTATATGAAAAGAGACAGAGGAGCTCACTGATCATGTAGCCCAAGCTGGTATGATCCTGACCTTGAGTAGCATCTTACCCTCACCAAGAATGATGCCACAGTATAAAGACAAAATGATAAGTTTTAACAATTGGTTAAAGTACTGGTGTCATTCAAAGGGGATCCAGTGTCTGTCAGCCTGGGATGACATGCTTGACAAGACACGTTGCTTCACTAGGGACGGCTTGCTCCTGTCACCCCTGGGCTTTCGAATACTGGCTAAGGCTCTTTCCACCCCCATAGTGCCTTTTTAGGCAAGGCTCAAAAGACAAACCCACCTCCATAGACAATACAAGGAAAAAGAAACTAAGGGTAATGCTGCTTGACGCCAGAAATCTAAACCTCAAAATGCACGCACTCGAGACTCTCCTCAGTATGGAGAACATAGATGTCTGTGCAGTAGTAACAGAAACCTGGTTCAAGGCTCCCGAAAGCACCCCAGCACTACCAGGTTATACTTCATACCATGCTTTTCGGCCACAAAACTTGGACTGAACCACAAAAGGAGGGGGAGTATCCATATACATCAAAAATACCCACACCTCCAGGTTAGTAGCACTGCACAAAGCAATAGAAACCATCCACGTGCAACTAACAGTGAGCAAAACTGCCTTTCAGTTTATAGCCTGCTACAGACCACCCTCCCAAACTCAGGATCCCCACTCGGCCTTCATGAGAGCACTGGAGAACATAAGGTCTCTCCAAACACCATTATATTGGGTGCCTTCAACTACCCAAACATTGACTGGGTAAACTACTTAAGCCCACACCCTCGCCCAATGGTTCCTAGAATTTATAAACTCAAATGCTATGGAACAACTGGTCACCACCCCCACAAGAGGGGAAAACATATTGGATCTGGTCATCACAAACATAGGGACTCTGTTCCACACCAGAGGTAATACCCCTCACTGGTAAGGTCAGACCACAAAATAATCTCACTGGACATCCATATCCCGTCCCCACTCCCAGCCAAGGTAACCACGGTGAAGAACTTCTCAAAAGCTAACTTCACACTTCTCAAAACTGAAGTGGTATCCTTCAAAGCCCCTGGGCCAGTGGAAAACACGACTAAAACCGCAGAATCCTTCACAAACGCATTCTGTGGACACCTACAGGAATGTATGGATCGTGCCATCTCAGATAAAACCAAGACTCACTCCTCCAAAGGCAGGAGACCTGTCTGGTGGACCCCGACCATAAATAAGCTGTACAACAAAAGGAGGAAGCTACTACATGATAAAGCAAAATCCCAAAAAGGGAAGGCATCTCTAATCAGTATTAGCCAGAAGCTACGATCCCTCATAAAATCATCTAAGGCCAGCTTCGAAAGAAAAATTGCACAAGATACTAAGGACAATCACAAGGCCTTCTTTAGTTATGTCAGGAACCTGAGCGGCAACTCCCAGATATGCTCAGTTAGTGCAAAATGACAAAAAATACACTGAACCCACAGACATTGCCAACATCCTGGCAGACTGATTCAGTGCAAATCCCCCCCCCCATCCCCCCCAAAAGAGCAAATCACCATCCCAACAGAGTGTAGCCTCCCAGACATCACAGATGAACAGGTGAGTGCTGCCCTCTCCAAAGCAAAAAAACACAGCATCAGTGAGACCGGACAGTGTCCCGAGCCGCATCTTACACAAGAGCTACAAGATTAACTTAACCCTCACTGTTCAAGCTCAGCCTTACCACAGGATATGTACCCAAGGAATGGAGTACAGCAACGGTAGTCCTGCTCCACAAGGGAGGTGCCACAGCGGACCCCGGAAACTATCGCCCTATAAGCCTGACTAGCCTGGTCTGCAAAGCTATGGAGTGTATCATCATGGAACTCGTAAACAATGACATCGGAAACCTTCAGACACTGGATCCTACCCAGTTCGGCTTTGTTAAAGTCAGATCTTGCCTCTTGAACCTGGTCGACGTCTTTGAAACAGTTACCACGGTCATAGATGAAGGGAAGGTAGTCCACACAGCCTACCTGGACCTCGCAAAAGACTTCGACACAATACCCCACTCTGGTATCATAAATAAGCTCACTAGCT
This sequence comes from Protopterus annectens, assembly GCF_019279795.1. Classification (NCBI taxonomy): domain Eukaryota; kingdom Metazoa; phylum Chordata; order Ceratodontiformes; family Protopteridae; genus Protopterus; species Protopterus annectens. The sequence continues at coordinate 1,411,938,830 of NC_056737.1, read as the reverse complement.
TAAATATCAACCCCTATGTCACAAGATGGGTTGCGAACTGGCTCAGGGATAGAACCCACATGGTCAGAACCCACATGGTCAGAATTGCAGGTGCCTTGTCAGACTCTAAACCAGTTACAAGTGGAGTCCCACAAGGTTCAGTCCTGGGACCTCTCTTGTTCGGTATTTATTTCTCTGAGGTACAGGCAAACACGGGAGGACTATGGCTGACCAAGTTCACAGATGACTGCAAACTGGGTGCCATAATAAACTCTCCGGCTTACACAAGCATCCTCCAAAAGGGTCTCTCAGAGACAGATAACTGGTGCCAAAGTCATGGCCTAAAGCTAAATGCTAAAAAATGCATAGTCATCCCCTTTGGGAAAAACAGTGCCCACAGACTACCACATAGGAGATAACACAAGTACAGAGGAAGTAATTAGGGATTTGGGGACCCAAGTAGATAGTGATCTTTCCTTTGACAATCACGTTGCCAAAGTGTTTAGAAAGACCTTCTATATAGCCCACCTCATCACGAAAGGTTTCACATCTAGATCAAGAGAGGTCTTTGTGCCACTCTATTCATCACTCATCAGGCCCATAATTGAATACAGTGCCCCATTTGGGATGTACCTTACCCGACACCTGCAGCAACTGGAAACACCCCAAAAGTACCTCACCAAGAGGATCAAGGGACTCAAACAGATGCCCTATGCAGTTAGGCTAAAGAAACTCCAGCTCTACTCAGTTGCTTACTGCCTACTCAGAAGCGATCTGTGCCTGACATAGAGCCATGTCCAACCCAGAATTAATGGACATGCTCCACCTCAAGAAATCCAAATCTTAGAGCTACACGCTCCACAGACTTAAACCTCAGCACAGAAATAAATGGGACATACTGGAGGGACAGATTCATATCCCAGAGACTCCCTTCACTCTGGAACAAACTCCCAGTCCAGGTTAGGCAGAGCCCCTTACTGACTCTCTTCAAGAGAAATCTTGACGAGTGGATGGGAGATCGTAAGTATACCCCCGGGATCTCTTCTGGGTCCCTGCTAGACAGAGGCTCAATAAACTAACTGTAAAGGGGCTATATTCTGTGACCTACTATTCAAAGGCACAGTCAACAAATCTAAAAGGGTGGCGAAAGCCAAACACACTCTGGCTAGGCTTATAAATGCCCTAGGGCAGATAGCCTAGTATCAACCTATGAACTTTTATTAGGGAGACAAAAAAAGCTAACTACAAGGAAATGCTGTATTTGCAAGTGGAGCTGATAACCATCCAAGAAGGGCAGGACATGAAAGCAGCAGTGGTGCCCATGGTACAGGGCTGGCTTACACGTCAGCTGAACTAATCTCTCTGCCATATTAGCTATCTTCCTCTGGATCAGCCCTTAGCCACATTGAGACCAATGAAACTGTTCCTAAAAGGAATTTTTTCACACAAGACCACCAAGGAAAAGGATTGCACCTCCCTGGGACCTAAATTGTGTCCTAGAAAAACTTAAACTCCTCCACCCGCCAACCAGCTACTACAATATTTTTTTAGGTATTTCAAGTGGAAATATGCTGTGCTTCTGGTTATTACCTCAGCTAGGAGAGTAAACTGCAAGCTACAAGATCTTCATTATTCTTCCTTCCCATAAGGCCTTGGGGTATGCTCAGATGCTGTTATTGGTTGGGGTAGCTACAGTCTCCTTTCCTTCTGATTCTTCTTACTCATTCACATATACCTGGTTACTTCTGTGTATACCCATGTCTTCCCTTAGCTTTGAATTTCTTACAAGGACTTCTAGTCTCTGTTTTGGGCCTAGGAAGCTTTGAAAGAAATCAGGTGAACACTTTCACACTGGAATGTTCTGATGTACCAAGGATCAGTTGTACTGTGTGCTGAAGGGGAAGGTCCTGAACTCGAAGTTTGGGCCAGGTATATTATGGACCCTAATAGCAAAGTCCCTGCAGTGATGTGCTGCAGTCTGGTATGGCGAGTTCCCACACAATTTTATTTTTCTGGTAGATGTCCCTTCATCTTGAAGGATATGCAAGTTGCAGGCTCAGTGTATTGTTTAACAGTGTTATTCTGAGGACCAACCCTTCTTTAATGCCTAGGATGGTCTTTTTTGCAACACTTTGATTTTCACAAAATACAAGCAATTTCCGGTTCGATTCTCGGCTAGAGCGTCTTCTCCGTGGAGACATGCATGAATGGGCGTAAGGTTGTGCATCAGAGCTGGCAACTCAGCATGTAAAAATTTACTGCCAATCATTAGCGGACCGGAGTTCTGCTCTAGCGACCCCTAACCAGGAAAAGCCGAAAGATACAGCAACAATCAGTTTCTATATCATTTGAACAAATTAACATAGAATCAAACTATATACAAAGCCCATAACAAATATATACTTGCATTAGAATAATTATATTTTGTCTTAATTTTTTTAAGTTTCATCCAGGATAATTGTTAGTTAGTTTTGTTGTTCTTAAAGCAAAGTTCAGTAGTTTTGCATACAGTTTTGGCCAGTAAAATAAATTTGGTGAATGAGAGGAAGTTTTTACTCTTCCAATTTGATGTGGGGATTTTTCTTGCAATTGCAAGTAAAGACCAGAGAAGTTGCACGTGTGTCCTTGGAATATATACTGGTATTGGTGCATTAAATAATAACAGTGAGTCTCAGATTTCACATTTGTCCGACCACAATGCCTTTGCAAAGTTCTTAAACTCTTTCCAAAAGGGAATGACTTTTTACATTCAAGAAACATGTATCCAGTCTGCACATAATGTTTAGTCACAACTCCAACATTTGTGACTATTATTTCTTGATATTAATGCTATTTTGTGTGGGTTGAAGAAACTCCTGTGGATGAATTTCCATGTGAAAATTTTCCAAAAAGGAGATTTTGTTGTGTTATTGATTGATTTGAGTATTAAGGTTTTATAATTTTCTGAAAAATTAGATTAATTTATTTTTTTTGTACATAACTCCATAAAGAATCTTCAGATATTTGCAAATCCGCTCTTAAGGTTTTGTATATCTTAGATGGTGAAAATCCCTTGTTACAAGTTATTTTTCACAAAAGAGAGTATTTTTAGTTGTGAAGGAATATTTCACTTGATTTTTAAAAATATTTACTACATGCTCCTAAGATGGTCTTAGTTGGTGCTTAATCAAATTATTCAATTGCAGTTTTTCTACCATAACCCACAGAATGAAGGAGAGGATTTATTGGTCGCTTGGTGTACAGACTTCATTTCCCATGTATTGTATGTCCAAAACACTGGATTTCAGACTGCAGCTTTTTGTATGTATAGTTTTTTTTTTTTTTTTAAATTTAAACCAGGGAGAGAGAATCTAGTTTTCAAGTAGCTTTCCAACTGTGTATTTGTTGGGAAAGCAGTAAGAACTCTGGATGATCCCAGGAGAGCATTCTCTGAGTGAATCATTTGTAAAGAAGGCTGGTGGCTTTCTGGAATCTGTAAGGCAGCCACTTGGAAAAGGTGTGGATAGGTGACCAAGTATATTAGCTAGAACATAGTCCAGAAGCAGGGCAATGTCTGCAGTTCAGTAAGGTATGCCCATACATGGGGCACACACAGTTGGTTTAGTTCTTTTCCATTAAAGAGCAGCCACTAATGCACTGACGCTCGCAAGGTTGTACAAAGGGAATACAATTGTGTGAGCAAAATCACTTTTAATAACTCTGTGGCAAGTTCACTGATGAGGCTCCTCCCTTCAGTTCCCTTCAGCTATTTCTGCCTTAGCTTTTTTAGATCCTTTTGGGGGTGGTATTGGCTCTTGCACATTGTTAAAAAAGGTTAATACTCCAGCTCTGGGCAAGGGTCCCCATCCTTTTAAAGGCCAGCTTGGCTGTCCATGGACCCCTTTGGATTTTGCCAGTATGACATTTTTAGGGATAGGTCTAGAGGGTTTTACAGATGAATGACTTGAGGCTGTAAGCACCTCAACCAGAGCCCACTGACCAATAATTGCACTCCCCAAAAAAAAATGAACGTTTTTTTCTTTTAGCCATCCGTCAACTTTGCTCTGGAAGTTTGACAGGAATGTTGGTCATGCACATTTGGAAATGTTCAGTGATTCTTATAGTTGAACATCCATGTTTTCGGGGAGCCCCGCTTGCAATATACAGAATGCATTTTTGAGAGCACGGTCGGTTATTTTCACAGGCACGGATTCCATTTTATGTGATGACTTCCTATGGGCTTCATTTGTTTCTTCTCTCATACCTGCAGACCTTGTCAGTGGGTCATCTTTTGCCTCTTCTCTGCTTTGTGTACTTTGTTCTTCACCTCCTTGGCTTACTGGTAGCCCGGATTGTAGTTCTCATTGAAAACATGCTAGAAATGTGTGTTTGTGAATCTGAGTAATATGTTGAATCGTCTAGTGTAAACTTTAGTCCTTATAAGACCTCCTTTTGGGAAGCCCATCAAGAAAATTAAGACATTTTGGGTTTGCTTAAACAGGTGTTCATTATAGAAGTCGCATGGATTTAGACACTGAAAAAACCCTTCAGAAATCCGAGTGGATCTGAATTCCTGCTATACCAAATATGTACAGAGCAGATTGTGCTATTTTTGGAGTTTTTGCTACAGAATGCAAGTAGAGAAAATGAGGGACTGCCTGGATAATGCATGAGTTTGGAAAGATATTGCCATTAAGCTACTATTTTTTGATGATCACTCCAGAGCATAAAAGCTTTTAGCATAGTGACTCGGATGATAGAAAGTAGGAAGGGTTGTTGCCAAGTTTAGGGAGCCTATAACAAGGAAAATAACCATAGATCCTGTAGAGGTTTCAGAAATATTTTGGAAATTTTTGTGGACAAATGTGGAAATTAAGGAAAAGTACAAATGGAAGTATTTATGGAAGCATTAAATATGCCAAGGTTAGAGGTTAATGAGGCTCCGTTAGTAACAGGATAGAATCAGATGAGAGAAAAATGATGTATAACTAGCCCACAAGAAAGTCTCCAGGAATAGATGGTATTCCTGTGAAATGTTTTGGAAGCTAGGAGGGAAGAAATTGATAAAGATCTGGAAGGTGTTTTTACAGTAATTTAAAAGCAGAAGTGCCAGTGTTCTGGAAGAAAGCTGTGGTGGCTACAGTACCTAAAGGCGAAAGACCCATCAGATCCAGTTTCATATTGACCCATTAAAATTCTAAACTATGATTAAAGTTTGTCTATAATGGCTAAAAGAATGGTAAATGTGATGCCAAAACTGATAGATGTGGATAAGTATGGTTTTGTGGAGGAGAGGCAAACGCTGGGCAACATTTAATAGATAAATATGATGATCCAGGGGGAAGCAGAATGTAATAAAATAACCACTGCTGCTGTTGGGTCTTCATGTAGAGAAAGCATTTGACAATGTTAGCTGGGATTTGAGTAGGGTAATGGAAGCATTTGCATTCCCTGACACATTTGTAAGGTTAATTAGATGGATATACAAGAGATTGGAGGGAAAATTAGTGCGTGTGTGTGTGTGTGTGTGGGGGGGGGGTCCTCTGAGCTCTATTTTGATCTGAGAAACCAGGCGGGGTGTCCTCTTTCCCCTTTGTTTAATATTTAGAACCATTGTCAAAGAAAAAATAAGGAACTCAGAAATTCAAGGATATAATTGGTAAGATTAATTAAAAATGTTGGCTTTTATTTGCTGATATTTGTACCTGGTAAAACCAGAAAATTACATTTCAGTGTTGAACATTTATAGACAGTTTTGTATATTTTCAGAATACTAAATTAATGAAGATAAGTTATAGCTATTGCCAATGTTTTATGTACCCACACAAAAATCTGTTCAGCAATACTCCTATTTATGGGGGCATGATAAAAATTAAGTACTTAGGAGTATGGGTTAATTAAAAAGGATTTTGTAATGGTAGTTAAGGATATATGGGAAGACATTAAACAAAGATAATACAAAAACTGAGAAACTAGCAGCTCCGTTTTATGGATAGCTAGGTACAAGCAGTGAAAATGTTTAGTCCTTTTCTAGTTTTATACACAGGTCAGGCATATTTTTGTAAACCAGTGGAGAAGCTGTCGGCAATCAGAGTTGAATTTTTTCTGGAAGAGGGCAGGAGTAGTCTGATAAGTTGATCCCTCCAGTAGAACAAGGTGGTTTGGGATTACCTGATTTGAAGGGATCTTTCAGAGCAATGTAGTTGAGACTCCTCCTATACATAGCACAAGCACAAAGCTATAATACAAACTGGAATGGGATGATGAAACTGGGGAAGCTCAAGAAATAAGGAGATACTGGGATTTTGTATGCAGATCTTAGAACAACAATAGCCATACAGAATATTTTATTCATAAAGTCGAAGGTATTCTAAGAACTCAGCCAACATGGAAATGGAGAAAGGAGATTCTGCTGATATGGATGACTGTAATTGGAGTACAAAAAATAGGCAGTGGAGGCTGGAATTTAATGGAGAAAACTAGCAAAGGAACTAAGGTATTGGGAGCAAACAATTGGAGGGGGAAAGGTAATAGAATGGGAAAAGGCCAAGAATACATTGGGGAAGGCAGTCTCTAGCTTACAGTCCAATCAACAATTGATGTCTGAGTATAGGCAAAGAGAGGGAGCATAAGCGAAAGGCCAGCACAGAGTTTTTCTAGTTGAAGTTAGAACAAAAGCTGGTGTTAAAAGGGATAATTAGGGCATATAAAATATTGCATGGTAACTGTAGGAATCGATCAGAGGGGATTAGAAAGGTTTGAAAAAGATTGTTTAAGCAATTCACAAAGAAGCAATGGGATGATATATGTATGGCTCCCAAATATGCAACAGAGTCATGAAGATTTTTGCTTGGAAGTATCTGCATAGGTATTTATACACCAAGCAGACTCCAAAGACTAGCAATTCACAAAAGCAATGGGATGATGCATGTATGGCTCCCAAATATGCAATAGTCATGAAGATTTTTGCTTGGAAGTATCTGCATATAGGTATTTATACACCAAGCAGACTCCAAAGACTTTTTCCTCTGGTAGACTGCAAGTGGTGGTGGTGATAGGGAAGAAAAAGGTGACTGGAACACATTTTTGGGAGTGCGAGTTGGCAGACTTTACAGATTCCCTGCAGACTACTCTGTCAGAAAATTGGCGCAACCAAGGAAATTTTTTTTTTGAGGTGTGATATGGGATCTGAATTGAGTAGATATAGTAAGGCCTTGCGGAGTTCAATTGTGGTGGTTGTCAAAAAAGCAATTACTGGAAAATGGGAATCAATGTCTAGACAAACTGTATTAGAAGTAGTGAATATAGTAACGGAGAGAAAAGAACTGTTAAGTCAGATATTTAGAAAAGGATTGGAGCAAACTGCATAGAAAAAAATGCAGTTGTGGAAACAAATACATGCAGAATAATGTTTCGGAGGAGGAATGAGGTCTAAGGAAAGACAGGAATTGAATGAGCTGTGTAATGTTCAATTGACCATGCGACTTTGTAGAAGATTCTGTGTAATTTTTGCAACTGAAAATATGACTTGAATGTCATAAGTGGTTCATAGGTAGGTACTAGGCTATCGGCCCAAAGGCCTACATAAGCCTAGCCAACAAGATTCCCTGGCTTACGCCACCAAAGAAAGTTATTTTCCTGTGCCACTATCGAGCAGAGACACAAGTGATCCCTGGGGTGTATTTCCTATTTCCCATCCACTCATCAAGATTTTTCTTGAAGAGTGCTAATGAACTTTGCTTGACATACAAGTTCATAAATAATTCAATAAAGATGTTTAAGAAAAAAAAAGGCAGTTTGCTATCAAATCTCCAGCATACTTCACAGAACAGCAGATGTTCTTCGTGTTTCACTGTTGCAGTCATTACACTTGGGTTATCCTGCTGGCAGGCTACCCTCAGTTGGCCTGAATTCCAAAGTCTAGGTCCGGCATCAGTTGCTGTCGCCTCTTCCCCGACGTCAGTGCACCAGGGGTCTTTCTTGCCGCGTGGTCCCCGAAGCAGTTCACAAGTGCCGGTCGGCCGACTCCTGAGATTTTCGTGTTCAAATTTCAGATCCGAAGTCTTCATTAAAAGCTAAGTACCCCGTTGGGGAAAACTTTTTTTCTTGCTCCAGACCGAGGTCAGAAAAAGTTAATTGCATTTCTTGTGGGAAGCAAATACCTCATAAGGACTTTCATTCTTACTGTATTCCTTGCCTAGGCCCTGACCACGACGTTGCTAGTTGTCGGTTTTGTGCAAGATTTAACCAACGCACTAAGCGTCAGTACGATTTTGCTTTTCACTATTTTGGCAGGAGATTTAATTACACTATGCCATCGGTTAACCATTCGACTACCGGAATTCACAAGAAACGCAAAGAAAAGAACAGGCATCATAGGTCTAAAACTGACTAGGCTTCCTCTAAGCCAGTCGCCGGTTCTCAGTGAGGTGCTTTTGCAGCCTCTGACGCCCGCTACTTTGGAACCGCAGGCCACTACAGACTCCCACGTGTAGTCGCCTAGGCTGCTGGAAGCTCAAGGTATTGGACCTTCGGATACTATTCCCTCAGATGAGTCCGGAGCCGCTGAGCAGGTATCGGCTTCTGAGGGTGTTTTCAGACCTACTCACTTATACATTAAAGTGACTCCAGCTACAAAGGCAAAGACTATAGCTTCTTTAAAAACAAAGGAATAAATACAACAGCCTCGTGGTCAGGCCTCCATGCCCAAAAAACAGATGCTCAAAATGGCCGAAGACTTAATTACTTTGATCAGGGGTTCCCATCCCCCTCCTGATAAGAGGCCTAGGCAAGGGACAGATTATGAATCTTCAGATCAGGTTTCCATTTCATCTGATTCCTCTTCTGATCAGGAATACTCTCTCTTCCTCCTTATGAGGATTCTGATGCTGAAGAATCTATCCCTTCAGCCTCTCCTCCTGAGGATTACTCTTTTGGGGAAACCTTGCATACCATGAGGGAACTTTTCCACTGGGAGAGCCAAGATTATTCAGAATCTAAGAAAAGGCTTAGAGACTTCCTTTTACTCCCACAACACAGGCCCCTAGCTATTCCACCCGTGTTAGACATTGTAGATGGTGTATTTTCAGAGTCCAGTCTGACCCCTGACTCCTTACCTCCAGCTCCTGTTAAGCCGGACTGGTACTACAGGGTTCCTGACTCTCATAAATTCCTTTTCAAAAACCCTGCTGCTGACCCAGAAACTATATCTCAGGGTCCCAAAGGGGTCAAGGCATCCACTGCAAAAAACCCTACCCCCTCTGATAGGGATTCTAGGGCATTGGACAAATGGGGGAATAAGATTTACACCTCTGCTACCTTGGATATAAGGGCTTTAAATTGTCAGTTTCATATGCTCAAATATCAGCAATATATTATGTCACTGCTTAAACAAAAAATGTTAAATTCTGAATGTGCAGAAAACAAAGAAATGCAGGATTTATTGCATGCAGCTGAACAAGTTGGAAAGCATACTTTGCAATGTGGTTTTGATTCTTTGGAGGCCTCCTGCAGGGCCGCTGTTACGGGTTCTGTCATCAGGAGGCATGCTTGGTTAAAGGAACAAAATCTGCCTGACCATGTCAAAGCAAAATTATTAGATGCTCCATTACAGCATGATACCTTGTTTGGTGTTAAAGCAGAGGAGGTTTTAAAGAAAATGGAGGACAAAGCTAAATCTATGCAAACGGTTAAGGATTTCTTACAGGTACAGCCTCCAAGATTTAGCAGACACTGGCCTACAAAGAATTGGTCCTTTCCAGTGTCGGACAGACCACAAAGGGGCAGATACGCCCAAGAGGCAGATCCCAGCCCCAAGGTTCGTACAGATCTAAACAATGGGGTGCTTCTACCTCCAAATGTGGAGAAGACAAATCACAGCCTTACAGGAAACAGTCCCAATGACTTCCCCCTGCCTGCACCAAACACTTATCTTCTGGCAGCACCTTTAGGGGGAAAACTAGCGCTTTTTTCCTCAAAATTGGCACATAACCCAGGACAAATGGGTCCTAGACAGTGTCAACAAGGATACAAGTTTCACTTCCATACCCTGCCAAGGACAAACGGTTGGCTAGACCTGCCAAAACATCAGTGGACAGAGGCACAAAAACAAGTCTCATCCTTCATGGACATGAGGGCCATTCAACAAGTACCAGAGCAAGAGCAGGGGCAAGGATTTTATTCAAGACTGTTCTTGGTACCAAGAAAGGACAAGACCAATACTGGACCTATCTATTCTAAACACATATCTGGATATACCAAAATTCAAAATGTTGACTCTACAGCAGCTTCTGCCCATGCTGGGCAAGAAGGCTTGGCTTGTGACTTTAGACCTAAAAGAGACGTACCTGCATGTCCCAATCAGACAGACATGCAGAAGATACCCAAGATTCAAAGCTGGCTCAATGCACTACCAATTCTCAGCACTGCCCTTTGGTTTACCTACTGCACCCAGGGTCTTCACAAAGTGCCTGGCACCAGTAATTGCATTTTGCAGACAGAGGAATACAAATATATCCTTACTTGGATGACTGCCTCATTCAAGCAGAGAACAAGGACATTCTACTACAGCATCTGGCATTTGTAAAGAGATTTCTAACAGGCCTAGGGTACACAGTCAACGAAAAAATCAAAACTAGTACCCTCTCAAGAGATGATATTCCTGAGTGCAAGCTTAAATACAACTGCCCAGATGGATTATCTCACGCCAGACAAAGGCAACTGACTACATATTTCAAACTGTTGGAAACAAAGGCCCAGTTATCTGCAAGAAAAATTCTGCAGGCTTTGGGCTTTATGGCATCTTGCATTCTGCTAATTCCATATGCAAGACTGCATATGAGGAAACTTCAATGGTACTTAAAAAATGGGCTCAACATTGCCACAGCCTGGAAACAATTACCCTCACTTCCTGCCTGCAACAGGAGTTTCGATAGTGGGTGAAGGCTTGTCACCAGAACAAGGGACATCCATTCACTTTACCCCCAGCCAGGCATACATTAACAACAGATGCATCAGATTATGCCTGGGGGGCCCACATGACAGGAAGATGTATTCAAGGCACATGGTCCGCAAACCAAATGCATCTACATATCAACCAAAAAGAGATGCTAGCTGTTCAGAATGCCCTGACAGCCTTCAAGGACCTACTTCATCCGGTACAACTACTGATAGACAGACTACACCACGGTCACGTGGTATATAAACAAGCAGTGAGGGCACTCATTCTTATCCCCTTTGCAGACTGGCCATGACTTTGTGGGACACAACATTGACTTACCAAGTACATCTGCAGGCACAATTCCTGCCAGGAAAGATAAATACTCTGGCAGACGAACTAAGCAGAAACCTCATGGATCCCCACGAGTGGAAATTGGATCCACAAGTCTTCAGCATAACAAGGAAATGGGGATGCCCGGATATAGATCTATTTGCCTCTCCTCACAACTACCAACTAAAAAGATTCTGCATAAGGACTTATCACAGACAAGCATGGAAAGTGGACACCCTATCTTTCAGCTGGAAAAGCTTAGCAGTATATGCCTTTCCTCCACTACCTCTCCTCCCCAAGGTACTCCGAAAGGTCAGAAGAGAAGCCAAAGATGATACCGATTGCCCCAGACTGGCCCTGCCAGTACTGGTACCCAATCCTAAGGGACTTGTCTCAATGCCTGGCTTGGACCTTGCCTCCAATACCTCATTTACTGTCCCAACAAAACAATCAGATCCTGCACAGCCAGCTCAAGACCTTAAATCTGGCTGCATGGCGCAGATAATGCAGTCATTCAAAACGCACCTCTCACTAAAGCTGTGATGGATGTCATTTTGGAGGCCAGAAGGCCTGTCTGTCTTTCGGCTTTTCCCGGTTAGGGGTCGCCACAGCGGAACTCCGGTCCGCTAATGATTGGCAGTTGATTTTTACGTGCTGGCTCGCCGGGCCTAACACAACCTTCAACGAAGGAACGCCCATTCACGCATGTAGACACACAGAAGACGCTCTAGTACCAGAAAATCTTATGCTGGAAAATGGAAGAGATTCTGTGCCTGGAACCAGGCACGAGGAATTGAGACAGCTGTACCAAATATTCTTCAGATTTTGCAATACTTAACTGAGATGCTGGACAAAGGCCTAGCCTTTTCATCAATTAAAATTCATGCCTCTGCCATTTCGGTTCATTACAATACAGAGCCACCAATTTTTTCACATCCTTTAAGGCAGTACCTCAGAGGAGCCAAAAACATAAGGCCTTCAGGGAGATCACCAATACCTCCATGGGACCTCAATTATGTCTTGGAAAAACTCACCCTGCCTCCTTTTGAGCTAGCCACTACAGCTGATATAAAGTTTTTATCTTGGAAAACAGCTCTGCTCCTCGCAATAACCTCTGCAAGACGAGTCTGAGCTACAGGCACTCATGGCTGTGGAACCTTTTATCATTCAGACAGGGTTTCTCTGAGGACAAACCCGACATTTATGCCTAAGGTAGTGTCCAGTGTGGCCCTTAACCAAGCTATTCATCTGCCTACTTTTTATCCAAACTCACAGAATAAGGGGGAAAGAATTCGGCATTCTTTGGACCTGCACAGACGGCTGCGCTTCTACTTGAACAGAACCAAAGCTTTCAGGAAGACAGAGCAACTACTAGTGGCATATGCTGCAGGATCATAAGGAAAGGCTATCTCAAAGCAGACTATTTCAAAGTGGATAGGCCACTGCATTTGATGTCCTTCAAGAATGCAACTGCAGTCATAACATGTGGGTTGTCCTGCCTCAGGCAGCCCTCGGTCGGCCGGATTCCAAAGTCTGGGTCCGACGTCGGCTGATGTTGCATTTCTCTACGACGTCAGAGCGGCTGGAGTACATAAGCATCAGCCGACGCCGTTTTCTTCAGTCTTTCTTGCCGTGCGGTGCCCGAAGCAGAAGCAGTTCGCAAGTGCCGGTCGGTCAGCTCCTGTATTCTACGATACCGAAGTCATCAAAAGAGCTAAGTACCCCGTTGGGGACCTTTTCTTGCCTCAGCCGATGTCAGAAATTACTGAAAAAGTTAACAATTGTCTTTTTTGTGGTAAACAAATACCTCATAAGGATTTCCACTCTTACTGCCTCCCTTGCCTGGGCCCAGACCACGACGTCTCGGCCTGTGTAGCCTGTGCTTGCTTCAACAAGTGCACTCTCAGGCGCCGGGCGGAGTTCGCTGAAGATTTTTTCGGCGATAAATTTGCCTACACCATGCCGTCGGATCTTCCGACATCGCAAACTCCCAAAAAGCGAAAAGACCGGGACCGACATCCTTGGCCCGCGTCTACCACAGACTCCACTCCAAAACCTAGCGCAAGTGCTCCGGTTCCCTCTGAGACGGTCTCTCCACCGCTCCAAACCGAAGACACCGCATTACCGACGACTTCGATTCCAGACATTACTCCGCCAGTTATAGACTTTCCTCCGGATACCGAAACCGAGGAAATGCCCGAGACCATTGCTGTAGACAAGGTCACTCCTGCACGTGGAGCTGCCAGGCCACCTATGGCCATGTCTATTAAGGCCTACACTAGGGCTAAGGCAGCCAGCAAAACAAAGCATATTACTTCTAAATCCTTACCTCAGCCGACTCCGGAGACACAAATTATGTCCATGGCTGCTGATTTAATTTCCATGATTAGAGGTTCACAGGCCCATCCTGAGAGAGCATCCCAGCCTCCTCCTGATAAAAGGCCCCGGGTTGAACCCTCTGACCCCACTCCTTCAGATGAAGACTCTGAGGGCTCTGTCCACTCTGATAGCCAGGAAGAGCTCTTCCAGACCTATGAGGATTCGGATGCAGAAGATTCCATCCCTTCGGCCTCCCCTCCTGAGGATATTTCTTTTGGGGAAGTTCTGCACACCATGAGGGAAAATTTCAAGTGGCAGGGTCAGGAATATTCTGATTCTAGGAAACGCCTTAGGACTTTCCTTAAGCCTCAGCACAGGCCCTTGGCTATTCCTCCTGTACTTGATGTTCTGGATGATTTGTATTCTGACTCCAGTGCTGCCCCTGATTCTCTCCCTCCTGCTCCAGCCAAGCCAGACTGGTATTACAGGGTCCCAGAAACTCATTCCCATTTATTCAGGGCCCATTCTGCTGATTTGGTAACTATTTCACAGGGGCCTAAAGGAGTTTCAGCCTCCACCTCAAAAAATCCTTTGCCCTCCAACAGGGAAGCAAGGTCATTAGAGAGATGGGGCAAAAAGGTTTACACATCCACTACCTTATCTATGAGAGCTTTAAATTGCCTTTTTCATATGTTATAATATCAGGATTATCTCTTAGAAGATTTACAAAAAACATTAGCTTCTTCTGACCCTTTAGACAGGAAGACTTTGCAGGAAGCTGTACATAACACTCTGCAAGTAAGCAATCACTTCCTGCAGTGTGGATATGATGCACTGGAAGCTTCATGTAGGGCAGCTGTGACAGGGGCAGTGATTCGTAGACATGCTTGGTTAAAAGATCAACCTCTACCAGATCATGTAAAAGCAAAACTTCTGGATGCACCTTTGGAAAAGAACAAGCTTTTTGGTGCAAATGCTAAGGATGTGTTAAAGACCATCGAAGAAAAAGCAAAATCAGTTCAGACGGTGAAAGATTTCCTCCAGGTTCAACCCCCCAGATTCAGTAGGAATTGGCCTTCAAAAAACTGGTCCTTTCCTAATCCAGAAAAGTTTCAAAGTGGTAAGAACAGACGTGGCCGAGGAAGAGGCCAATACAGAGGCCCTTACAGGGGACGACAATGGCAGCCAGGAAACCAAAGAAGTGACGCAGGGGTTTCACCTGCCCAACAACCACAAACTCAGACTTTCCTCTACTACCGCCTACCAGGGAACAACTAGAAGCTCCCTTGGGCGGGAAATTATCTCTGTTTGCAGAAAACTGGCACAGACTGACAAAGGACAAATGGATTTTGGACATTATAGACCGAGGGTACAGGTTTCATTTTCATACCTTACCAAGAAAACAAGGCATGCCAAACCTATCACAAAATCAAAGGGCAGAGGCTATCAAGAAAATCACTGTGACTCGAATGAAAGCAATAGAAAGAGTTCCACAACAAGAACAAGAACAGGGGTTTTACTCAAGACTGTTCCTTGTTCCAAGAAAAGAATCTCAATGGAGACCAATACTGGACTTGTCCGCATTAAACACCTTTCTCATAGTACCAAAGTTCAAAATGCTGACTCTACAGCAACTTCTTCCCATGCTGGGCAAGGAGTCGTGGCTGATTACTCTGGACCTCAAGGAGGCATACCTGCATGTCCCTATCAGACACAGCTGCAGAAGATACCTCAGATTTCTTGCAGGGCCAGAGCATTATCAATTCTCAGCATTGCCATTTGGCTTATCTACTGCCCAGAGTATTTACAAAATGCCTGGCTTCAGTAATTGCTCATTGCAGGCTCCAGGGTATACAAATTTACCCGTACCTGGATGACTGCCTCATACAAGCGGACGACAAATTGATGTTGACAAAAAACCTGGATTATGTCATACGATTACTTCAAGCTCTGGGATACACAATCAACTTCCAAAAGTCAGGACTGCAGCCATCCCAGCAAATAATCTTCTTAGGAGCCAAACTAGACACAGCCTCTCAGATGGCTTACCTGACAGAAGACAAGCAAGAGAAGTTAACTCATTACTTCAAAGGTTTAGCAAAACTCACCCAGATGACTGCAAGGAGATTCCTACAGGCCCTGGGTTACATGGCATCCTGCATTCTACTGGTTCCATTAGCAAAACTACACATGAGAAAGCTTTAATGGTACCTAAAAAGCATTTGGTCTCAACACAGCAACAACTTGGAGACAATCATACCACTCATTCCATGCTTACAAAAGGAATTCCTATGGTGGGCCTCGGTGAGCCAGGAAAACACAGGTATGTCATTCAAAAAACCACAGAGAACACAGACCATGACTACAGACGCCTCAGACCTTGGATGGGGGGCGCACATGGAAGGCAGGTGTATACAAGGACAATGGTCTCCAAAGGAAACACATCTGCATATAAACCAAAAAGAAATGCCGGCAGTACTGCATGCCATCGAGGTTTTTCAACACCAACTCCAGCAAGGCCACTTAATGATACGGACAGACAACACCACTGTGATGTGGTACATAAACAAGCAGGGGGCCACCCACTCTTACCCCCTTTGCAGACTGACAAATGCAACTTTGGGAGAAATCACTGAGCCTAAACATCCAGTTACAATCCCAGTTTGTTCCAGGAAAAGGCAATGTGTTGGCGGACAGCCTAAGCAGGAATTTCACAGATCCACACGAGTGGAGGTTACATCCGAAGGCCTTCAGACAACTCACTTCGGCATGGGGCAAGCCAGAAGTGGACCTATTTGCCTCTCACCTCAACCATCTTCTACCAAAATTTTGCACAAGGACATACCATCCAAAAGCTTGGAAAATAGATGCCCTCTCATTCAACTGGAACTCCCTAGCAATCTATGCATTCCCACCTCTGCCACTGATGACCTCAGTATTACTAAAGATCAAAGCAGAGAAGCCCAAGGGAATCATAATAGCTCCGGATTGGCCAAGACAACACTGGTACCCACTACTACGGAGCATGTGTCACACCAGGAGGCGGGCCCTCCCTTAGTGGCCTCTACTTTTGACTCAACACAATTTCGAAACTCTGCATCCAAACCTTCAGACACTGCAGCTAACAGCCTGGGAGATCCCATAAATAACTTCAGCTTATCTCTCTCAAAGGAAGTTCAGCGGATACTAACAGAGGCTCGAAGTCCATCCACCAGAAAGGTTTACTTAGCAAAGTGGAAAAGATTCAGCAATTGGAATACCAGCAAGGGACATGATGCATCATTGCTGAACATTCCACTTATCTTGGGAGTATTTGGCAGATATGTTAAAGAAAGGCCTCTCATATTCTTCCATAAAGATACATGCATCTGCTATTTCAGCTAGATACAACACTGATCCTCCTGTTTTCTCTCACCCCTTACTAAGACAATTCCTCAGGGGAATCAAGAACATTAAGCCACCAAGAAAGGCCCCCAGTGCCAGCCTGGGACCTCAATTTTGTCTTAGAAAAACTGACTCTACCTCCTTTTGAGCCAGCAGCTTCAGTTGACTTGCAATTTCTCTCATGGAAGACAGCTTTCCTGTTGGCAATTACCTCAATAAAGGGTGGTATTGCCATTAGGGCCTGTAGCTCCGAAACCCTTCTTGCTATTTTCCACAGAGACAGGGTTTCATTAAGGACCAACCCTACTTTTATGCCAAAGGTGGTATCTAGGGTTTCTCTAAATCAAGCCATTCATCTGCCTGCTTTCTTCCCCAATCCTGAGAATAAGGGGGAAAGACATTTGCATACCTTGGACATTCACAGACAACTTCGATACTACCTGGACAGAACCAAGGCCAGTAGGAAGTCTGAACAACTTTTTGTAGCTTACGCCCCTGCAGTCCAAGGGCAATTTCAAAACAGACTGTTTCTAAATGGATTGGACATTGCATCAGATTCTGTTATTCCTTTCATGGAAAGACTGTTCCAGCCAATGTCAGACCACATTCCACCAGAGCTACAGCCACCTCTACAGCTTTTTTAAGAGGGGTGCCTACCAAGGACATTCTAGAATGTGCTACATGGAGCTCCGTGCATACATTCTCCAAACACTACAATCTCCCTCTATATTCCAGATCCAGAGCAGGCTTTGCTTCGGCAGTCCTGCAGGGTTTGATTGCCACACCATCTCTTTCCTAGAGCATACCTCCTCCCCCAGCTAAGCTATGGTATTCTACCCACATGTTATGACTGCAGTTGCATTCTTGAAGGACATAGTACAGTTTTGTACCTACCATAAATGTAGATGTCCGATAGACATGCAACTGCAGTCGGATTTTCCCTCCCTCCATACCCCTCTATGCCTAGGGTCCACTCCTATCCCTGTTGCTCTTAGCTGGGGATATCTGTTATGGTGTATTTGTTTTATTGCTCATTTATTTGTTTGGAATCCTGTTTTTGTCTTCCAATTTGATTACAGCCTTCCTTGGAGGGCACCTGGCATCTGGGGCAAGAAACACTGAAGAAAATGGCGTCGGCTGATGCTTATGTACTCCAGCCGCTCTGACGTCGTAGAGAAATGCGACAACAGCCGACGTTGGACCCAGACTTTGGAATCCGGCCGACCGAGGGCTGCCTGAGGCAGGACAACCCACATGTTATGACTGCAGTTGCATGTCTATCGGACATCTACATTTATGGTAGGTAAAAAACTGTACTTTTCTGCTATTCACAGCATGGCAAGCCAGTGCCTAAGAACATTAGGCCGCATTCAACCAGAGCAACAGCCACTTCAGCAGCCTTCTTCAGGGGAGTACCAACCAAAGACATTTTAGAGGCTGCTACCTGGAGTTCAGTGCACACCTTTACAAAGCATTATCATTTACCACTCTACTCTAAATCCAGGGCAGGCTTTGCCACTGCAATTCTGCAGGGCCTCATAGCCGCCCCTAATGCTGTTTAGCTCCAGCCTCCCAACCATAGCTTTGGGATTCAACCAAAGTGTAATGACTGCAGCAGTGAAACAAGAAGAACATAGTACAGTTGTGTACACTTACCATAAATGTAGATGTTAGTGTATTCACTGTTGTAGTCCAGGTTACCCACCATCCCACATATCTTTGCTGGAACTTATCTGCACTTCTCTAATCTATACAACCTATGTGGTGTATTTTCTTGTAATGAAGATATAGTATGTTTTGGTGCATGCATGTTTTATTGGCATATTTCTGGCCTACCCTTTTGGGGGCACCTGACATCTGGGGCAAGAAAAACCAAAGAAAATGGCGTTGGCTGCATCTTTTATACCCCTGGCGCACTGTCGGGGAAGAGGTGACAGCA
Organism: Protopterus annectens; assembly: GCF_019279795.1. Taxonomy (NCBI): domain Eukaryota; kingdom Metazoa; phylum Chordata; order Ceratodontiformes; family Protopteridae; genus Protopterus; species Protopterus annectens. The sequence continues at coordinate 1,411,919,961 of NC_056737.1, read as the reverse complement.
ACCGACGCCGGACCTAGACTTTGGAATTCAAGTGTAATGACTGCAACAGTGAATACACTCTAACATCTACATTTATGGTAAGTGTACACAACTGTACTTTGTCCCATGAGGAAACTTCAGAGATTCATTATGGTCTATTTACTGCTTTTTTATTTTATTTTTACAAGTAGTAATTTGGTATTTATTGAGGTTTGGTTTCCTCAAAAAAGATAACTAACAAATGTGTTTGTGGAAAATACATGTACTTAAAAAAAAAAAAAAAAAAAAAAACTACAGTGCGTGAAGGTCCTAAATTATTTTTCTTTTTTTTTTAATAGCTTTCCAGGAACATTAAGTGGCGCACAATTTTTTTTTTCCCAGTGCTTTTACGGAAGAAAACTGTTTCTTCTTGTGCTGCCTTTAAGAAGGCCTTGTTCCTCACACCTGCAATCTTTGGATGGACTTTGTGCACTTAAACTTTCAGTATTAGAGTAAGGGCTGTCCGACACTGTTCCATTGGAGTAGTCTCCATAAAATGTCAACACCGAAAAACAAGAGAAGCTGAAAATGTTGGTAATTTAATCAGCAGGCAGAGTGCATGTATCCATAGAGGTCCTACTAGTCGCACATGGGTCTGAGGGTGCTGGTCCCTTAGGGGGATGGTCCTTTTTCCGTATGTGGATCCATTGCCTATAATTAACTGATTCCTTGCCACTGCCCCAACAGAGGTGCAGTGGGGTGGTCTCTTGTCTTACAAGCGGGGCTTTGGTAGATGTTTTGTTCTTTGCCCAAGCCTGACACTTTCACTGCCACAGTGGATACCAACTAAGATCAGACTACAGTAGTGATTGTTTTGAGGCCATATCTGTTGTGTGTGTAGATCACAGCCAGCCAGACTTTCCCATTGCTTTAGGAAGGGATGTTTGCTGTCTTACTCTGCAACTTTTTTATTGCACAAATTCCCCTGAAATGCGTGGCTGCATGATGCAGTGGTAAATTTAGTAGTAGTCCTTTCTGCCGCGAGAGTGGACCCTTTTTCTTTTAGCTGGTGGGGTTGCCACTCTCCCTTAATCTTAAAGTTCTGAATTAGATTGGAGAACATAGATGGGAGAACATTATTTGGGATCACTCTCGTTTCTGATGTGCTATGACACTGACAGTAAGTAGGCCATGCCATTGAAGCCCCCTGTAGAGCATGTTTCACCCCCGCCCCCAAAAAAAATATTGAATCTGATGAGGAAGAGTATCACACTCTGCCAGGGAGGCTGCTGTTGCTGCACAAGTATCTCAAAATGTTTCTGCCAGGATTATCTAACTGTATAAATTCTGCCCTAATTACACTTGTTTAGAAGTGGCAGCTTCATATAACTGCACGATAAAGATATCCTGTACTCAACAGGAAACTGTTCACTTAGCTACATGGAGGGTGCAGTTGTGTGCATACTGAGCAATTGTAGAAACTAATGCATCATCAGACTTGGTAGGCTGGGTTACTTAAACTCAGCACAGCTGTCAAGTTCATAACGTAAAGTTCAGTCTTGCTTGATATCATGTTCAGTGTTTAACCACAATTTTTTTTTTTTTTAAACAGGTACAGCCCAAACATGTGAAGGAAGCATTCAGGCTACTTAATAAGTCAATTATTAGAGTGGAGACTCCTGATGTTAATTTAGACCAGGAAGAGCAGGAAGAGGAGGAAGAAGCAATGCAAGAAGGAATTAATGGTATGACAGACTGTGGACATTTTTTTTTTTTTTGAATACGTGGCATTCCTTTCTGAAATATTAAAACATTTTGATGTCCTTCCTTTTCACTGTTGCAGTATTCTTTACATCTTGATACATATCCTGCCAAGGATGGCCAAACGTCTGGCTAGCATACCAAAGCCTTTATACATTACAGGCACTGTACGTCCGACGTGTTCTACATTCAGGGCATGAGGTACCTATGTGATGTATTAGTGCCTAATCCTTGGAACATTATTGCCAGTCTGAAAGCTACCTTGATTTTGGTCTGCAAGATGTTCGTTGAGTTGATTCAGCTACTGAGCTTGGTAAAGATGAGTGCTCCATTAGTTTCTCCACCCCCCCCCCCTCCTTTATGTTCCCCTTTTGAATACCCTTCAGAAAGGGGAAATGTGACTGTGGGAGGTAGATTCCCCATAGAGACATGAAAAGTGCCTTTTTTGTTTGGCTGCAACACATGACCATACTAAGTGTGAAATCTGCTAGGCGTTTGTAAGACACTCTACAGTTGTCTGTCATCCCTTTCTATTTGTCTGGGGAACCAGTGCTATAAAACTTTTGATGTGGGGTACAATGGCTTTTGAATCCACCTGCCCCCCGGCATTCAGGCATCACTGAAAAAGGTCAGAAGGTGCGTTCTGGATCTGTTGCTGTCCAGCCTCCTCCATCCATCTCCTTTGGTTTTGGTGAAGAACCCAAGGACTGTCCGGTGCCTGTGTCCTCTCCCTCTGTAGCAACTGGATTGCCCAGGTACTTGTGGGGGAAGAGGCACCTAGTACCCTCATTGAATCGAGGTAGAGACTTGATCCTTCTAGACTGATTTAAAGCGGATTGTCCCTTTTATAAAGTAAACAGAAGACCAGACGTGACCTCTGTGGCCAGGGATCCTCAAGAATGTTAGGATTTTACTCTGACTTTTCAGTGCTCTTATGGCTTTGAAACCCCCTTGGGCTTATCTGTTCCTCCTTCTGTTACCTGGTCCTCTACCTCTTCAAAGTGCTTCCTAGGGAGTCTAATTCTTCTGAGGGTGAGCGGGATTTAGATTCTGGTGAAGTCATTGGCTTACTCCTCCCAGATCTATTCTTCTCTTGCCCTGGGGTCTGAAGAGGTAATCACTATTCCTTGATTCCCCTGTGGAAGAATTATCCTTTGTGGACACTGTGATTTGTTTAATGGAACACTTTTTAAGTGGGATTATTCACAAGTGTCTGACAATCAAAAAAGGTGCTATGAACTCTTGCAAATAGATTCTCCCAGACCTGTTACAGTCCCTCAAGTATTTAATGCCCTTCTGGATATTTCTTCAGCTTCTCAAGCTGCTCTGATTCCTGACTTCCTGCCCTGAAAAAGCATTTAAGGGCTCTGAAGCTCAAAAATGATTGTAAGAGTCCTTCCTCTGACCCAGCTGCCATTTCTCTGGCTATTGATTAACTGTCTAAACTTTTACTTTCTGATGTCAGACAGTTGTGCAGTGGGACATGTATGGGAGAAAAGTGTACACTTCTGCTACTTCAGCTTTCTGCTCTATTAAGTACCAGACTCAAAAGACTATGTACTAGTTCTGACTAAGCTTTGGGGCATTCTGACTACAGTGCGTGATTCGGAGGCAAAGACTTCTGCGGTTTCCCTTTGAGTACTTCTCAGTAACTCGTCATTCTATTAAGTGCAGCTGTGATATTGCTGATGCTTTCTAGGGCTACTGCATTGGGTTCTGTGATGTTGAGGTGCTCTTGGCTGTGCTTCTAGGCTCTCCCTGATGACATAAAGGCTAAATTGCTTGAAATTCCCCCTTGGACAATGAATCTTTTTGGTACTGCAGCTGTTTAACTATTAAAGACCATACAGGATAAGAATAAAGTTATGCAGGATCTGAAACAAATATTATTTTTCCCTTTCCTAGGTTTGAGGAATTATCCCTCTCAGCTTTCCTTTGTACATTGGCAGCCTCAACAGTCGTCTTGTAGCAAGTGTGCCTCCAAGAGAGCTTTACCTGACAAAGCCTTCCCAGGGTTCTAAAGGTCAGAAGCCTTCCTTCTCTGTCAAATATGCTGATGTTTGACATTCAGCCTCTTCTGTCCCTTGGCCATTTTCTGCTATCCCTTGGGTTGATTGTCTCTTCTGGTTTGGCAGGTGATTACCTCAGACTCTTGGGTTCTTTCCATTATCCAGAGGTTATTTTATAGTATGGAAGTCCCTTCCTCCCTTCTCAGGTCTTCCCCAGCTTCCTGATCTTTAACTCCTTCATTTTCTTGTGGTCCTTCAGGATCTTTTTATATAGAGGACCATCCAGCCAGTCCCCCTTCCTCAGAAGGACAGAGGATTTTATTTCAGAATGTTTCTGGTTCCCAGGAAGGAGTGCGTTTAGAGGTCCATTCTGAATCTTTCCTTTCTCAATACCTTTCTAAAAGGTTTCTTCCTTCAGGATTCTGTCTCTACAGATACTCTCTTCTCTGCTTCAAGCTTTTATGGAGTCTGTAGATTTGAGGAATTCATCCTCTCTCTTCAGAAAGTTTGTGTTTCTCTGTTCTCTGCTTTGCCTTTTAGTATTTCAGTGGCCCCAAGGGTATTTACCAAATGTTTGGGCCCAGTGGTACCTTTTGCAGACTTCAGGAGATCAGATTTTCCCCTACTTGGGACATTCTTTTGATTCAGCCCCTTCCCAGCAGCTTCTGCTTTGGGATCTACACTTGAGTCTTTGCAGTGTGGCAGTCCCCATAAACCTCAGTGTATGTGTTGTCCCCCTCCCAGGAATAGGTCTTTCTGGGTTGCAGGATTCAGGCTGTATCTATACTGGCTTGCCTCCCACCTCCCAAAGTTCAATCTTTAAAAGTTTATTTTCACTCTGTTCTCCCTTTTCCAGTCCTTCCTGCAATACAGTTTCTCTGAGCTCAGGGGTACATACCATCCACTCACTATTTCTGTGGTTCCTTGACCAAGCTCCATATGAGAGAGCTTCAGTGGTATCTCGAGTGTTTGGCTTCAGCACTGTCGTCCTCTAAAGTTTCCTGTGCCTCTCTTGCTTTGTCTCAAGCTGGAGCTCCACTGGTGGATTCTTCAGAGCTCCCTGAATCAAGATCTGTCTTTTCAGGTGGTTCTTCCCACTCGGGAGCTATATACATGGATGCTTATGACCAAGGTTGGGAAGCTTTTTCCAACAGCCTTAAGGTCCAGGGTCTCTGGTCCCCTCAACTAACAGACCATATCAACATCTATAAAATGAGAGCCCTGATTCTGGCCCTTCGTGCCTTTTACTCCATTTGGATTCTACGTCCTTTGCATCTTACTGTAGCATGGTAACTGGGCACAAAGTTTTAACTTCCTTTGCAGGCTGGCTCTTTAGGCTTTGTGTTTTGTGGTCCACCATCACTTGTTTGATCAGGCGGTTTACATCCACTCAGAGCATCTCTTCACGGGGAGGTATTCCTGGACATTGTACATCAGTGCCTGAAGTAGATCTTTGTCTCCCCACTGAATAAAGAACTTCCACAGTTTTGTTTGAGTGCCAAGTCCTCCGGATTGGAAGGTGGATGTCATGCCTTTTTCCTGAAAGGGGATGTTTTTGTATGCCTATCCTCTTCTTCCTCTGCTACTGAAAATCAGCACAGAAACTTGGGCAGGCCCAGAATCTTGTTGGTGACTCTGTTTTTGCCCAGACAACATTGTTACCCCCTTCTATTTCAGCTGGCAAGGGCAATCATCACAATTACTGGACAAGATGGATTTACTAGCACAGGACAAGGGATCTGTCATCCACCCTCACTTGCCCACTGTGTTCAGTTGACTCTCTGGGTGATAGGGTCTTGATTCCTTTTTACACCTTTTGAGGACTTGCTTTGAGTTTGCAGGAGGCCAAAAAATCCACTACTAGAATGTCCTATATGACTAAATGGAAGAGATTTTCTTTTTGGTGTCTTGACCGTGTCCGTTGGTCTTGTGTACTTACACTTGCTAAACATTACAAGTTGGATGCGATATGTAGGGCCAGGGTGGGTTATTCTTGGGCCATCCTTCATGGATTCCTGGCGAGCTCATCTGTGTTCCTCCGCCTATCTTCTCTAGTAATAGTTCTCTCTTCTAGATGCAGAGAATACTGCAACAATGATGAGGAAAGACATAGTACAATTGTGGTAAAAAAAATTACTATAGCAGTAGATGTCGTACTTTTCACTGTTGCAATATTCTGTCCCACCTTCCTTCACCTTGTTCTTCTAGGTTGCCTACCTTTTGGCCATGGGGTCCTCCTTACTCATATTGGTTCCTTTCTTCATCCTCTTCCCTTTCTGGATGTATATGCTTTTGATTCTCCTCTTGGGTTGCTCTGGTTCTTCTGGTGTAATTAATTTCTGAGGATTAGGCACGTTTACATCACACGTGTACCTTGTGCCTTGAATGTAGGATATATATCTGTGTACAGTACCTGGAAGGCATAAAGGCTTTGGTTTGCTGGACATTAGGCTATCCTTGGCGGGCTCTCCTACTGCAACAGTGCTGTTTATGGTAGGTTGTTTCACATCTGTACTTTTTCTAAGGCTTTCTTTTTCATTGACTTGTAAATAGGTCATGCTGACATTCCAAATGGAGTAAATGGACTTGTCAATGGAATAAATGGCCACACTGAGGAGATTACCAAGGATACAGCAGCAAAACCAACAATGAGATTATCTTTCATGGAATATCGTCGCATTTCCAACCTTATTGTTCTTCACCTTAGGAAGGCAGAGGAGGGTAAGTTCTTGTGTGTTACTATCTTCTGTTTTGTATGTGCTGAGCCTAGAATGAGATAGAAATGCTTAAAGCAACTGTTATATTTAACCCTATTCAATTTTTGGCTCTTTGCCCCCCCCCCCCCCCATCCATTTGCTCCATTAATTCCTCTATGGCCCACTTGTTTGCCATTGGATGTAAGAAGCCAGTATTAGGGAGTAGGCTAGTCTTAAGATCCTGTGGACTACCGTATGTCACCCGTGCAGATTGTATCACCTTAGGTGGTGAATGCCCACTACTGCACATGTGCAATGTCCTGGCTGAGTGACTTACTGTTACGCAACATGGGCATGTTGGGTGCCTTGCAGCAGGTGTTCATGCAACCATTTGGGATGGGTAGGTTGTTGACCACTCACTCTCAACCTCCCTGCTCTATCTCAAGCACCCCTACCACTAACTGGAACATGAGTCATTTGGGTGCAGTCCGGGTTTTATCCTTTTGTGTCCATGGAGCTTGGGGTATGTTATTTTTGAGTTATTGTTGCATTTTTGAATGGAATTCTTCTGAATGTCTAGTTTGACTTGAAGTAGCTATGGTTCTAGTATTTTACTGCTGTAATGTTTCTTGATTTGAAAAATTGCCTAACTAAATTAAATTGATATGAAGAGGGGAAAGTTGTATATCCTGTTTGCTGTTTGTTATACTGCACTGGAGACCCTTGCTTCATTTAGTGAATGAGGGCACATTTTTAATGCTTCTTGTTGAGATATAAAGTTTGAGTGCAGCAGCAGCATTTTGCTTTTTGAAAACTGTCCTTTATAGCAGATGTGTGTATTTATTTGACAGTAAGTAGGTGAAAGTATTTCTATGCTGGAGTATTTACAGTGGGCTGAGATTTAAAATTTACCAAAACTTGACAAAGTATACAAGGTAATTAGATTACTGTTTAGACTGGGAGACTATGCCCATTCTTTTCATGGAAAAGCTTATAGGAATGGTCAAATAGTTTACAGAATTTTACAATGCTTTGATCTTCTTTTAGAAGCACTCTTGACAGCAGTATTTTTGAGCTGTGATCACCCCACCAGCTGGTGGCTGCAGTTTGTACCACTTACTTGCAGAATCTCCATTAGGAGATCTCTTCAGAGCTTGGATCAGGTTTACAACTTCTGTTCTTTCTTGCATTTTGAACCAGTATGTAATCTGAGCTGGCTGTGCTTATTTTTGTTTTTCTTAAATACAACTTCCATCTAGTTAAGTTTTCTTTTGTCATGACTATGGGTGCTATTTTTTTCTTTATGCAGCCTGAAAATGACTAAACGGTAGACAGGTTAAGTGTATAGTGCTTGGTGCTAGACCACAAATCCAAGCTGTAAAAAAGACAAACTTAGTTCTTGCATACCAGAGACACTTCAAGCGTTTAAAGCTGAGCCAATGTTTGGTCTTTCCTGCACTGGTGGTGATGGAAAGAGTGCATTCTAAACATTGGCCAAAAGTTCACCAGACTCCGGGACAAGGCACGTCTTTGAAAAGGGATATCCTATCCTTTTGGCTTTCCATTTTTAAGTCATTTGGAGTTTTGGGGTGCCTCCCATGATGCCCTATCATACATTGTTTCCATTGGCTTTTTGCTTTGCTTCCTTTTTGGGTTGTTGATCAATTGACCATTTGAGGTACCTATTCCTAATTTTAGATTATTGGTGGATGCAGGAAACTTGCCTAAAAGGAGGGTCCGCCGTGCTAGATTGTGCTTATTTACAGTCATAATTTGGAATATTTCTTAAGCTTCCTGTGTTTCCTGCAGTCTGTACTATGATGTCATAAGAGTTGATGTAATGTGTGTACTCCATGTAACTTGTGAATTCCAGGCCTTTACAGCAAAGCTGTGGAAGTGAATACATCTTGTCTCATCATTATGACAATTTCTGACCGTACTTCATAAGTATGTATTGTTTTCTCACCATAAAATTTAATTTTATTGCAAGTGGGGCTGCCTTACTACTTGAGAGTTAGTCATGTGGTAATCTTCATAATCAGAAGGCAGGGAAATGCTTAATTTTCCCTGTGAGTTGTTACCATAGACATGCAAGTACTGAAGCTATGTGTAGAAGCTAATGAATGTTTAGAGGTTGTGGCACCACCCAATAAAGGTGGAAAAATTGCTGTCCTTACATTACTTCCGTTTACTGGAAGTTTGAGCAGTATGTCCTCCATTGCTGAATAGTCTGTACCTTCGTCATCTGGAATCCCAGTTTTCAAGCAAAACTTATTTTACAATGGGGTCTGAGAAACGCCTTTTAGTATGACAGAACTCTCAGCATTTGTATTACCTAGCTTTTTAACAATGCTATTCTATGCCTCAAGCTTCTAGGCTTTCACCCTCATGCCTCATTTCAGAATAGAGCACTATAACTGACTAGGTTCAATAAAGTCAGTACAAATGGAGGCTGGACCAAACTCTCTTTCCAGACATTTAACACATGGTGGGAAAATCCAGAGAAACTCTTATTTGGGAGAGGTTTTGCATCGAATAGACTATGCAGCAGAACATGAACAGGGAATGTATTTTGCATTCCCTGGCAGGGAGTGATCTAATGTCCATCTCCAATTGTAATCCTCACTGTTACAAAAAAGCAAGGATGAGTGCGGCAAGGTTAATCTGCTGTGATTACGACTGTCCTGGTTCTCTTGTTTAGTACAAATGATTAGAAAGGGGGTCATAGCTTGGCTTCCACAAGTCTGTTCTTAACTGACTCGAATAAGGGTCGCTGGTGCATTCCACCCTCAGGAAGCTGAAGTCACAAGTGACCTTCACCTGATCTCCTTAAGGGTCCTTTTTTCATACAAGAGCTTCTGTACATCTTTAGAGGCAAGGAGGGCTATCATTTGGAAATTTGTCTAAATGGAAACAGTTCTGCCTGGTGTGTGCAAAAAGGGTATCTTCTCTTCCAGAGCTACACAGACCTAGAGTTTCAAAGTACCTGTTGGACCAGGTCTGTCTTGTGCCTCTATCAATGTACATGTGTCTGCAATTGCAGCTTGCCTTCCACTGGAACCACCTCTCATCTCGGTATACTGTGAATGCCTTTTTTTAAATAGTGGTTCTACTTAAAACATGTAGAAAAGCTGGCCCATCTTAGGACCTTTTTATTTTGGAAATTTTTCATCCAAGCTACTGATTGGCACCAGAGTTTTTGTCATTGAACATCATTTTGGTGGCTTTTGCCTCTGCCAAGATTATCTCTTGAGCTATACAGTCCTTGATGTTCAGGAAAAACCTACATCAGTCTTGCCAAAAGTGGTATCTAAAAATTGAACTTGACCAGAATCTATCGCTATTCTGTTTTTTTTTTTCCCTTTTCCAGGGAGCAGAGAGGAAAAGGATATTAAACAGTCTACAGGTTCAAGGCAGTTCAGATCTTTCTTAGAAAGGGCCAAAGAATTCAGACAGTTTGAACAGGTTTATTATCAGATATGCTTGCCTATCTCGCATCTCACATTGCCTGTCTGTAAATGACCAGACTGTCAATCTTTGAGATCAGTGGAAAGCACCAGGGAGAGCCAGTTGGAGCCCAGTGTACAGGGGTGGTAGCTTTCCAAGCAGCCTTTTTTTAAATGATTGAGTTTAATTATCTGTAAAGCAGTAATGACCTACAGTGCACTCTTTTCCCCCAGACATTATAAGCTGGATCATGGGTTAAGGAGTAGGCTAGGCTTTGCTTTAGCTTTCTGGCAGGGCTTGTTCTAATGCAGCCCTCCTCACGGGGTTATTGTCTACTTCATTAAATGGATAACAAATTATACTGTAGCAGTATGGCAGCATGCCGGAGGAAGCAAAGCACTTGGGAGTACATAATTGACCACCTCATTGTTCACGTGATCAGGAATGAATGGCCTGATAGAGAATGCCTTAGAAGGTGTACAAGTACCTACTGTAAACAGATTCATTATTTAATTCAGGATCTTTGTCTGCTGGTAACCCCTACTCCCTTTCGTAAAATCAGGAGTAAGTCACTTTGTTGCTGAAAAAAGTTGGATCTACTGTGCCTCATGGAGTCTCCGTGACAAACACCTGGGAGATTCCAGGAGGGTTTTTGAATCTTAAATTGATTGCCACCTGATCATGGGAATGTTCATAAGGACTTGTTGGCAGAAGTTCTTCGTGTTTCACTGTTGCAGTCATCACACAGTCATCGGCCTGATTAAGAAAGTCTTGGGTCCTGCGTCGGTTGCTGTCCCTTCTTCCATGACGTCAGGTCATCAGGGGTATAAAACATGCAGTGGACGCCATTACATCAGTCTTTCTTGTCATGCGGTGCCCGAAGCAGAAGCAGTTTGCATGTGCTGGTCGGCTGACTCTTGAAATTTTCATTTTTGAATTTCAAAACTGAAGTCTTCAACTAAAGCTAAATACCCCATTGGGGAAACTTTTTCTTGCTCCTTACCGATGTTCGTAAAGTTAATTGCATTTCTTGTGGAAAGCAAATAACCTCACAAAGATTTTCATTTGTACTGTATTCCTTGCCTAGGCCCTGACCACAAAGTACCTTGCTGTCGGTTTTGTGCTTTATTTAATCAGCACACTATCCGTCGTCTGTATATTTTCGCCTCTAAATATTTCGGTTCTTGGTTCAATTATCCAAAAATATCATCGGTAAGCCATCAGACTACTGGATTTCCGAAAAAATGCAAAGATAAAGACAGAGACAGGCCACTTGGGTCCAAAGCTGTCGACGCTTCTAAGCCAGTCGCCAGTTCACCGGTACTCAGTGAGGTGCTTTTGCAGCCCCTGATACCCACTACTTCTGATTCGCAGTCCTCTACTGAGACCCATTCGGAGTCCGGTATGCCACGAGATGCTTCAACTGTGTAACCTGGTAATGTCTCTACCTTGGATGGGTCCGGAGCCACTGTGCAGGCACCAGCTTCTGAGGGTGTATTCAGGCCTATGGACTTGCATATTAAACAGGCACCTCTTTTTTTTTTCTTTAAGGCCTAAACCTCGAACCATACCTAGACAACCAGTGCCCAGGCTGCGTGTTCAGGCCTCTATGCCTAAAAAACAAATGATAAAGATGGCTGAAGATCTTATAACTTTAATCAGGGGAAGCCAACCACCCTCTAAGAGACCTAGGACTGAAATTGTTTATGAATCTTCTGACCAAGATTCTGATTTTTCTGATTCTTCTGATAATCTGGATTTACCCTTATCTATTTATGAGGATTCTGATGTAGAGGACTATCCCTCTGCTTCCCCTCCAGAGGATTTTTCTTTTGGTGAAACCTTGCACTCTCTAAGGTAGCATTTCCACTAGGAAAGCCAGGATTTTTCTAATTTGAAAGAGGCTTGGGGGGTTTCTTACTCTTGCCTCAGCATAGGCCTTTAGCTATACCTACTGTACTAGACATTGTTGATGATGCCTTTTTGAAATCTAGTTTGGCCCCTGATTCTTTGCCTCCTGCTCCCAGAAAACCTGACCGATATTACAGGGTTCCTGATTCTCACAAGTTCCTTTTTAAAAATCCTATTGTGGATCCAGAGACTATTTCACAGGGACCCAAGGGCATCAAGGCCTCTACTACCAAAAAACATACCCCTTCTGATAGAAACTCCAGGGAGCTGGATAGATGGGGTAAGAAGGTTTACACTTCTGCAACCTTGGCCATTAGGGCCTTAAACTGTCAGTTTCATATGTTAAAGTATCAACAACATATTTTTGGATTGTTTAAACAGAAAATGGTGATTCCTGACTATGCTGAAAATAAGGAATTACAGGATTTAATGCATTCTGCTGAACAGGTACTTTGCAATGTGGGTTTGATTCTTTAGAGGCCTCTTGCAGGGCTGCTGTCACTGGGTCTGTACTCAGAAGGCATGCTTGGCTTAAGGAGCAATCTTGCCTGATCATGTTAAAGCTAAACTGTTGGATGCTCCCTTAAGTCAGGACTGCCTGTTTGGCAAAAAAACTGAGGAAGTTCTCAAGATGGAGGATAAAGCTAAATCTATGCAAACTGTTACTTACAAGTTCAGCCTCCAAGATTTAGTAGGCATTGGCCCTCTAAGAATTGGTCCTTTCTGGCCCCTTCCAGGCCTTCTCAGTCCAAATCCAGACACAGCAGAAATCCCAGGTTTCAGTCCCAGAGTACGCACAAGACTAAGCAGTGGGGGCTTTCCCTTCCAAATCTGGGAGTAGTAAGACTCCCCCCCCCCCCCTATGGAAAACTGTCTCAATGACTTGATTTTAAAACTTCCAAGCACTTCTCAACTGAATGCTCCTTTAGGGGGAAAGATTGGTCTGCAGGCCAAAAACTGGGAACTCATTACCCAGGACAAATGGGTTTTAAATAGTGTCCCAAGGATACAGATTTCACTTCCACACATTACCAACGCCAAAAGGTTGACCAGATCTACCCCCAAATCAGTGGGCAGAGGCTCAAAAGCAAAAATACTCTCTCCTTTAAACATAAAGGCTATTTAAACTGTACCAGAAGTGGAAAAAGGACAAGGTTTCTACTAGAGACTTCTCCTGGTACCCTGAAAAGACTATTCATGGCGTCCTATTCTGGACCCGTCTACTCTAAAGCACCTTTTTGGTGCATCCAAAATTCAAGATGCTGACTCTTCACCAGTTGCTTCCTATGCTAGGAAAAGATGCCTGGATGGTAACACTCTAAAGGAAGCATACCTGCACATCCCAATCGGGGAATCTTGCAGAAGATACCTACGCTTCAAAGCAGGCTGCAATCACTGCCAGTTCTCGGCACTGCCCTTTTTCTTATCTACTGCGCCCAGGGTATTCACAAAGTGCCTAGCCCCAGTCATCGCATTTTGCAGGCAAGGAAATATTCAAATATACCCATACCTGGACGATTGTTTAATTCAGGCAGAAAGCCAGGACAAACTTTTAAATCTGGCCTTTGTACAAAGGATGCTAACTTGTCTGGGGTACACCATAAGCGAAAAGAAGTCACACCTGGTACCCTGTCAACAAATCATATTCCTGGGAGCAAGCTTGAATACAACTTCCCAGATGGCTTTCCTCAAGCCAGAGAAACAAATTCATTTGACAAACTACTTCGAACAAGTAGCCACAAAAACCCTATTGTCTGCAAGGCAAATACTACAAGCCTTAGGGTTTATGGCCTCCTGCATTCTTCTGATTCCGTATGCAAGACTGCATAGGAGGAAACTACAATGGTATCCAAAAAGCCTATGGTGTCAACATTCTCATGATCTAGAAGCAATGATTCCTATCATATCTTGCCTACGCCAAGGGTTTCTTTGGTGAGCAGAGGCCTGCTACCAAAACAAGGGACTACCATTCTCATCACCCCCTGCTGCAGAAACCCTAACAGATGCTTCAGATTTATGCATAGGAGGCTCACCTGGCAGGGAAGTGCATTCAGGGCAAATGGAACCCAAGTCAGATGCACTTGCATATCAGTCAAAAAGAAATGTTAGCTGTACAGCATGCTGTGACGGCCTTCAAGGACCACATTCTTCCGGGACAATTAATGGTAAAAACGGACACCACCACTGGTATGTGGTACATAAACAAGCAGGGGGGATACACATTCTTACCCCCTATGCAGACTAGCCATGGCATCGTGGAACACAGCCCTGCGCTACCAAGTGCATCTACAAGCTCAATTCCTGCCAGGAAAACTAAATACACTGGCCGACTAACTAAGCAGAAACCTGATGGACCCACACGAGTGGAAGCTGGAACCAAGGATTTTCAATATGTTGACAAGCAAATGGGGGAGCCCAGATATAGACCTGCTTGCCTCCCCCCAGAACTATCAATTGAACAAATTTTGCACAGGGACTCCCCACAAACAAGCGTGGAAAGTGGATGCTCTGTCCTTCAACTGGAAAAACCTATCAGTTTATGCCTTTCCTCCTCTGCCTCTGCTCTCCATAGTACTACTAAAGATCAAACAAGACAAATCAAGGACGATTTTGATTGCACTAGACTGGCCACGACAACACTGGCGCACCCCCTCTTGTGCATTGTCAAGTTTTGTCCCCATGGCACCTGCCTCAGACTCCTACCCTATTGTCTCAGCAGGAGAACCAGATTCTGCACCCTCAGCGTCATACACTGAATCTAGCAGCCTGGCTAATTGCCTAATCTCTCCTTTACCATCCCTCAGTAAACCAGTGATGGATATAATTTTAGAGGCAAGGATGCTTAGTACTAGAAAATCTTATGCTGAAAAATGGAAAAGATTCTGTGCCTGGAAACCATCCCAAGGGATGAGCACAGCAGTGCCCAATTTACCTCAGATTTTACAATACTTAGCTGAGATGCTTCACAAGGGCCTGCCTTTCTCCTACATCAAAATTCATGCCTCAGCCATTTCAGTTCATTATTACGCAGAACCTCCCCTCTTCTCTCATCCACTGCTTAAGGAGTTCCTCAGAGGGGCCGAAAATCTACGACCACCCAGGAGAGCCCCAACTCCAGCCTGGGACCTTAACTTTGTATTGGAAAAGCTCACCCTTCCTCCTTTCGAGCCAGCTGCCACTGTGGATTTAAAATTCCTCTCTTGGAAAACAGCTTTCCTTTAAGCAATCACTTCAGCAAGAAGGGTATCTGAATTACAGGCCCTCATGGCAGTGGAGCCTTTAATCATCTTTCATGCGGACAGTGTGTCCCTCAGGACCAGTCCCTCTTTCATGCCCAAGGTGGTATCCAGTGTGGCCCTTAATCAGTCTATTCATTTGCCAACCTTCTTTCCTAACCCACAGAACAAAGGGGAATGGATACTGCACTCCTTAGACATGCACAGACAACTTAGACTCTACTTGGACAGGACTAAACCTCAAAGGAAATCTGACCAACTGCTGGTGGCATTTGCTGCAGGGGCAGAGGGGAAGGCTATTTCAAAGCAAACCATGTCCAAATGTATAGGCCATTGCATTAATTTCTGCTACAAGCACCATGGAAAACCTATCCCACAGGGGATCAGACCCCATTCAACCACATTGGCGTCCCTACCAGGGACATCCTAGAAGCTGCTACCTGGAGTTCAGGACATACTTTCACCAAGCATTACCATCTGCCAATTTTCTCTAAATCCAGCGCTGGCTTTGCCACTGCAGTCTTGCAGGGCCTTATAGCTGGTCCTAATGCTATCTAAATTCCTCCTCCCATCCTTAGCTTTGGGAGTCTACCCAAATGTGATGACTGCAACAGTGAAACACGAAAAACATAGTACAGTTGTGTACACTTACCATAAATGTAGATGTTTGAGTGTATTCACTGTTGCAATCCTGGTTATCCTCCCTCCAGCCCCCTTTCTTCTTTTGGCTATACCTCTACTCTACTTTAATATGCTCAACAGCTTTTTGGTGTATTTGCTTTTTAGTTGGAGGTATAACCATGTATATTTATAGATTTAATTGCTTCCCATTAGGGGGGCACCTGACATCTGGGGCAAGAACAACTAATGTAATGGCATCTGCTACGTTTTATACCCCTGACGACCTGACGTCATGGAAGATGAGACAGCAACTGAAGCAATAACCCAAGACTTTGTTAATCAGGCCGACTGAGGGCTACTGCAAGCAGATAATCCAAATGTGATGACTGCAACAGTGAATACACTCTTAACATCTACATTTATGGTAAGTGTACACAACTGTACTATGTTTATAGTTGTCTTAAATTGTGATTTATGCATTTAATATGAGCACCAGTGCTTTAATTGTAACTTAGAAAATATCTTTTAGCAGAATTGCAGTTATTGCTAGATATTGATTTTCTTGCTTTCTAAAATGTTCTGTGCAGAGGATGATGAATCATCACTGAAGAAGAGTGAACTCATTAACTGGTACCTGGCAGAGATGGAGTCTGAAATTGATTCTGAAGAAGAGCTCATTAAGAAAAAGCAAATTATTGAAAAAGTTATCCATCGACTTGTGCACTATGTAAGTACATGTTTAAGTAATAATTTTCCATGTTCGAACATCTTTCAGGTTTTTAGCACATATCACAAAATATAATGCAGTACAGCCAAAGGCATACTTATAACAAAATTAGTCATCATTGTTGCCTTTACTCTGTCACCATGTAAGCTGTAGCCTTTCAATGTATCTTTTGTGGTGGCAAGCTTGCTAAAATGTAATTCAATCTTGTTTACATGTTCTATCCAACCTGAGAACTCTGCTTTGCTAGAATTTGTACATTTCTCTGAAGGTACAAAAATTCACAAGAACTTCTAATGAAAGCTTAGTCTTCTGTGATATCTTTGGTAGCTTCTTGTTCTCACAGGTACAGGAATAGAGCTTATTGTTTAGACAGTGGTTCAAAAATGGCACTCCCAGGTTAAGGGGTTTGCTTTTTATGATCAAGAACTCTTAATCAGCTGAAAATTAAATTGAGATTCCTTTCCCTGTGTATTTGCGCTTTGGAAATCTTGGCCTACTAAAGTTAGTTCAGCCCTTCCAGGATGTCGGTTTTGCACATTATTGCATTTCTTTGCTGCTGCAGGCAGGTGTTTGTGATCATCGATCATCCTTTGTAAATTCCACTGTCTCACCCTCCCCTACAGTTTTGCACCCCAATAAGACTTGAGCCTAATGGATCTCCTTTCTGTACCCATTTGTCCCATTCGTTCAGCAGTCATGGGAGCCAGGAACTCCTGGGTAGGTGAGCACCTTATCACCCGTTCATTCCTGTCTTAAGAATCCACTGTTGGCTCAGCCACTCATGGCAAGAGTTTGGTGATGGGAAGTTGGCTGGAGTGACAGCCTCTCTAGTCCTTTGGGTCTTCCTACCCTGTTTGACGGCAAAGCACCCCCTACTGTGTCATCTCTTCCATGTTCTGCTTTAGCTCCCTTCAGCTCACAGTTCAGTTGCACATGACTGAGTGGACTCTCTAGACCTGTGAACTCCGCACGTGCTCCCATTAGCTGTCGCCCACATGGTGAGCCAGACACACCTTCTTCCCTCCAGGATGGATGAGAAAGCAGTGGCTGCTCCCTCACATCCTCACCTGAAAGTTCATGTAGGCATCCAAGCTGATAAGTTAACTGTTCACCTGTGAATATAGTCCGGGCTTTATCCCTCTGTGTCACGGACCTTCTGCAGTCATGCACAGTATGAGATCAAGGTTGCCAGCTGCCTTTTGAGCCATCTCATCTTCTGTTACTCTTAACAGCACTACTACTTTTGTACACCATTATAGACTGTGCATGTGTGCTTATATTTCAAGAACTGGGATTTGGTTCATCACCTGCCATGTATTTTGATTGTGTTTTGTTTTATTGATTACATTTGTTTTCTGCTTTCTTGTTGCTTTGGTTCATTGCCTGTGTCTATCAATGTGTTTCCAGGTAGAACTGCTCCTCTGTTAATACTTCTACAGCCAGTTGTATGCAATTTGTGTTTTTTTTCCTTCTCCCATTAGTGGACTTTGAGCGTTTTTGTTGTTTTTGCTTCATTTGACATTTGAGTTGGTTTTGGACGTGCTCTCTATCCTGTTTAGTTCTGCTCAGTTTGTGCATTCTGTGTTCGTTTTAGGTAGTCACTCACCTTCTTTAATAGAACTGTATCAAGAATAAAAAAGTTGCTTGGCCATGCTGACCAAGAATGAGAGGTCAGATTTGAACTTTGAATGTGAAAGGAATATATAGATTACTTGGGCTAGCCGTACTCTTCTTAAGGCCACAACACTGGTTTAATAAGAGCACTAGATCCTTGATTCTCCTCCAGAAGATGATTTCTTTGGGAGAAACCCATAGTCTGAGAGAGCATTTCCAACAGGGGGTCGCAGGAATCCAGGTGTACCAGGAACCCTAAGTACATCCCCAGAAAACAAGGTTTACAAAATTAATGTCATTTTTCAGTTTGCTACTGACCCCACCCTCCTCAATATGCATACACAGGAAACCAGAACACTAAGTTGGGCTGGGCATGCTGGCCATGACCATAAGAGCTGGGCTGGGCCATGCTGGCCAGGACCGTAAGAGGGAGTATATAGCTACTACTCTCTTCTTAAAGCCACATCACTGAATGAGGGTGCAAGTTTCCTGGTTCTTCTCCAGAGAATGATCTTTTTGGGAGAAGCATTTCAAATGGGGAGTCACGGAACTCCAGGCAATGTAAAAGAGGTACACCAAGCTTTTGGGCATGGAGGAGCAAAGGTCTACAGCTGCATCTTTATGTAATCCAGGCTTTTGTGGATTCACTTAAGACCACCTCTTGAAGCTGATTGTCAGCTGGCCACCCCAAAAAAACAGATATTGCAGTCAGTATAAGTACAGCAACATATATTCAAGAGCCTAGTAGCGGTGGCATCCATGGATGTAGCGAATGGTTCAGAATGGGCACTAGAATTAAATATCCTCACTCTTAATTTGAAAAGAAGGGTGCTAGATCCCTAGAGGAAAAGTGTGCATCTGTTAAGATGCAGAACTATGAACTATCAGACATAAATGATGTACTCCTTTAGGATAGATTTATTTTATTCAGTGAGCTAGGAGATGAAATCCTGTGGGGGGAAAAACTGTCTATTCTGAAACTGGAAGAAGCATTCCATAGTTGTACACACAAGGGAGTGGCCACATGGGCACTAGTCTATGGTTATAGCCAAGTGGCAGACACAGGGCAGCATGGTACATACAGTGGATATAAAAAGTTTACACACCCTGTTAAAATGCCAGGTTTTGTGATATAAAAAGAGACCACAATAAATCATTTAAAATGTTCCCACCTTTAATGTGACCTATAACCTGTTAAATTCAATAGAACAGATGTGTTAGGGGAACAATTATAAATAAAAAATGTACAATACGAGGGTTGCGTAAGTGTGTACACCCTTAAACTATAATGCTTTGTTTTGTGTGCACACCCTTAAACATACTTTGTTGAAGCACCTTTTGATTTAATTACAGCTCTCAGTCTTCTTGTGTAAACACCTGCCATCAGATAGACTCTTATTAACCCCAAAATAAAGTTCAGCTGTCCTAGTAGGATTTTCCTGACGTTTACTCCGTTGCCTGCTACAGAAAAAGCCATTGTTCGCAGAGCTTACAAAGCATCAAAGGGGTCTCATTGTTGAAAGGGGTCTCATTGTTGAACGGTATTAGTCAGGAGAAGGGTACAAAAAATTTCAACAGCATTGGATATACCATGGAACACTGAAGACAGTCATCAAAAAGTGGAGAAAATATGGGACAACAATGACGTTGCAAAGAACTGGACGTACCTCCAAAATTGATGAAAAGACTAGTCAAAAACTGATCAGGGAGGCTGCCATGAGCCTTACAGCAACACTGAAGGAACTGCAGGAATTTCTGGCAAGTACTGGTTGTGTACTACATGTGGCAACAATCTCTCGTGTATTCTCCATATGTCTGGACTATGGGGTAAGTTTGCAAGAGAGAAGCCTTTTCTTACACAGAAAAACATCCAGGCCCAGCTAAACTTTGCAAAACAATGCATCACTCTCCTAAAAGCATGTGAGAAAATGTGGTATGGTCTGATGAGACTAAGGTTGAACTTTCTGGCCACAATTCCAAAAGGTACGTTTGGTGCAAAAACACTTTTCATAACCAAAAGAACACCATCCCCAGGGTGAAGCATGGTGATGGCATTATCATGCTTTGGGGTTGCTTTTCTTCAGCTGGAACTGGGGCTTTGGTCAAGGTGGAGGGAGTTATGAACAGTTCCAAATACCAGTCATTTTTCGTCCAAAACTTTCAGGCATCTGCTAGAAAGATGAAAATGAAGAGGAATTTCACCTTTCTACACGACAATGACCCCCCCAAGCATACATCCAAATCAACAAAAGAATGGCTTCAGCAGAAGAAAATTAGTTTTGAAATGGCCTAGCCAAAGCCCAGACCTAAATCCAATAGAAAATCAGTGGGATGACCTGAAGAGGGCTGTGCTAAAGAGATGTCTTCACAATGTGACAGATCTGGAGCACTTTTGCAAGGAAGAGTGGGAAAATGCTGCCAAGTCAAGATGTGCCGTACTACCCAAGAAGACTGAACGATGTAATTAAATCAAAAGGTGCTTCAACAAAGTATTAGTTTCCACACACAACAAAGTATTATTTTATGGGTGTGCACTCCTACACAGCCAGCGTATCATACTCTTTTATTTTTTATATTTTTCCCCCTAACAGATGTCTTTCAATTGAGTTGTGCAGGTTATAGGTCACATTAAAGGTGGGAAAAGTTTTGAAATGATTTATTGTGGGCTCATTTTTTTATCTCAAAAACCTGGCATTTTACAGGGGTGTGTAAACTTTTTATATCCACTGTAGTTGTGTCTTGCTGAGGATCCAGTTCTGTTAAATGACTCTTTGCATTAGAAGTTTCTGTGTGAACCTCCTTCCATAATGTATGTAAAACTTTTAAATCCCATCTTGCCTCAAGTATCTTCCATATACGTGGTATATAGGTGATGTCTGCTTACACCATCTTCATTTCTTTCTTGCCATGGAAATGTTCACTTTAAAGGAAAGTGTTGCTGCCAAGAGCATCCAAGAGAAATACCCAATCAGGAACATGATTTTTTGTTTATACGTTGTGCTGTGTACTGATATATCTGTCTTTAGTAAATTCTAGGAATGCACTTGAATACATGGAGATGTGGGGTATATAGGCTCCTGGAAAATATAAAATTACCAGATATGCATTTAAGTATTTATTTCTGTGAAAAGATTTTGCATATCCATTACATGTTTAGCTTTGGACCCAAACATTACATGGCTTATTGCAGTATTTCCAGGAGTTTTGCCTGAAGAGCATTAGGAGAAGACAGGAAGCCCTTAACTCATTACATTAGAGTGGCACCACCAGGTGCATCGGCAGTTACCTCTCACTGATTCTTGCAAGTGTCAAATATTGCTTGTTCATATTTGCATCAGTAAATAAAAAAAACATGCTGTGTACAAAGCAAACTCAACTGCATTTAATATTTGATCTCTCTAGTGCAGGTGAAGAGATATAACTATTTTTATGAAATGAATTTATATAGATACAATTTTTACATTTTTCTAAATATTTCAACAACCAAGTAACACAGAACTCCTTAGCCTCGTATGAAAGCTCTCAGCTAGATTAATAAAATGCTGTTTGACTGTGTGTGTGTAACTTGAGTGATTGCTGAGATATTGTAAGTTTACAAAATATTACAGATGTAATAGTTATTAGGTTTACTATGAATTACAAAATTCAGTTCAAGACCTAGAACCTAAAGAATACTACCACTATAAAAAATAGTTTGTGCAGAAGGGTTTGCCATTTATACTTCTTGCATATAACCCCTATGGTTCCAGAGATGAACATTTATTTGAAATGTGAGGATGTAATTTGATTGCTAGTCACTCATTAGACCCATCATAGAGTACAATGCCCCATTTGGGATGTACCTCACAAGACACTTCCAACAGCTGGAAAGACCACAAAAGTACCTCACCAAGCTGGAAAGACCACAAAAGTACCTCACTAAGAGGATTACTGGTCTCAAACATATGTCCTATGCAGCCCGACTGGAAAAACTCTGGCTGTACTCAGTGGCATATTGCTTACTCAGAGGTGATCTCTGCCTGACTTACAAAGCCATGTCCAACTCAGAATTGATGGACATGCTCCACCTAAAGAAATCCAAGTCACTGTGAGCCACGTGCTCTAGTGAGCTAAACCTCGCCACGACAATAAATAGAACATGCTGGAGGGATAGATTCCAGTCTGAGACTCCCCATGCTTTGGAACAAAATTCCAAATTACATCAGGCAGAGCCCCTCACTAACCCTCTTCAAGAGAAACCTTGATGAGTGGATGGGTAATACACCCCTGGGATCACTTCATTGGCTCTGCTTGACAGAGGATCAGTTAATTAATCAATGGGGCGGCGAAAGCTGACACACTCTGGCTAGGCTTATAAATGCCCTCGGGCAGATAGCCTAGTACCTACCTATGATTCGCTCAAAAGGCTTGGGCTCCGCCCATTGGAAGCTGCAGTGCAAACTTCCTGAGCTCCATTGGAGTGAATGAGTTGAGATGTACCAGCCCAAACAGGAACTTGTGGCATAACTGAAGTTTTCTGCCCTGTGAACAGATTTGTAGCAGTATGGTGGTACAGATGCCCAATCTCTAATGAAGTGTGTCCACACAGAGGGAGTAAAAGGAGAATCTGGAACTTGATCCCATTGCAGACCCTTGGGTCCAAAGGCACCAGCTGCATAGAGGTGCCCTTATCAAAGCATCTGACCCTAGCATGACCCACGTGATGAGACCAGGCCTTGCACTTGGAGATGCTGGCTTGTCAACAGCCAACTTAGAACAGTGTGGCTATTAAGCAGTGAGTGGTTAGTACTGCAACAGTTATCAAGGAAAATGTCTGTGCCTTAACGTTAGATTCCAATGATATTGCCCAGGTTTCCCAATACTCTGCTACCTTCTGTCATCTAAGACACTGGTGTCTTTTGCCATGGTGCCCTTTTTTACCCAGACAGCTGTGTTTTGGTGGATATGTCCCCAGCAGCCCCAGCCATATCTCTTCCTAGGATGTAGTTGTTGACTCACTGTTTTTGTTTCCCTGTAGCCTGCAGTCTGATTTAGAATCCTTTGTCAAGAGTCCTCCCTTCCCAAGAGGAAGAGGGAATTCTCCCCATTGACAGTTAGATTCTGATGAATAAAACCATAGTTCATAGCTTTTCATTCCTCTAGTATTTAACAGAGGGCACTTCTACGTCTGACTTAATGTGCATCTAAGTGACAATTTCTGATTATCAGTTATTAAAGAGCACTTCAAATGGCAGTGTTAAGAAGACTGTGCTTCCTGGAAAAGAAATGGGGGGCCTTCTGGATCTTGGGCCTACTAAGCGGTTTGCTGTCCTTCCAATCTAGGAAGCCCTCCAGGCTATTTTCATAGGTTCACAGAGGTGTACTAGGCTAATGGCACTGGAGTCTTTACTAGCTTAGCCCATAAGTGCCCTGGCATTGAGCCACTGGACATCAGTTCCCAGTGTCTTTGTCAAGTAGAGCCACTGGAGTGATCTCCGGGGTGAACTTTCTATTAACCATCCAATCAAGATTTCTCTGGAGGGACAGTGAGGTGCTCTGCTTGACATGTATGGGAAGTCTATTCCAGAGCATGTGCAGTCCTCTGGGTGAGGAATCTGTCCCTCCAGCATGTTCTGTTGATTGCGGTAATGAGGTTGAGGTCTCGGGAGTGTGTGGTGTGTGGAGGGATTGGGATTTCTTTAGATGAAGCATTTCTAACAGAGCTGGGTCAGACATGGCTTTGTAAGTCAAGCAGAGATCTCCTCTTAAGTATATATAATATACTTTCACATTTATCAATATTTCATTCTATGACGTGTTTAGCTAAAGCATTTGTCATTACACTTCTTATCTGACTTATGTTCTATGATTCGGTCTTTTAACCATCTTGAACAAAAGTTAGATATAAGAAGTGTAATGATAAATGCTTTAGCTAAACCCATTATAGAATATGGTAGTACACATACTTTTAAATTTAAAGTCTTGGAAGTTGTTTATAGGAATATAAGAAGGGGTGATAGGAATAATAGATTAGATATAGCTGAATATGGGTGGATAGCTAGATTAGATGCTAAGTTCCCTGGATTAAACATGGTCACCATAAAGCCCCATTTGGTTGAAAAACAAATGAAATATAAATAATGTGAAAGCCCATATATATATTCTATGTATGGGTTTATATTTCTCTCATTTTTTAATAGTATGTGTTTTAGATTGTTTAATAGGACATGTTATTTTATTGGTTGGCTGTCATGTGCTATTATGCTGTTGAGTGTAAAATGAGATGAATGTTTTGTAAAACGTATTCTTTGATAACTGAGGAAGGGTACATCCCAACAGCTTTTATCATTCCAACTTCTGTGAACCTCCTTTTATGTTGTGTTTTTTTTTTTTTTTTTTTTTTGAAAATTGCAACATTGTTACTGGTGGTTTGCTACAGCTGGTTCGCTGATTTTAGTAATTAGTGGGAACTCCATTTACCAAAGAGGATGACTGCGCATTTTTTGGCATTAAGCTTAAGACCATGGTTTCAACACCAGTTGTTGGTCTCAGTGATTCCTTTCTGTAGGATGTTTGCATCACTTGGGGAGTTGAGAATGGCTCCCAGTTTGCAGTAATGTGCGAACTTGGTCAGCCAGTGTCCCTTTGTGTTGGCCTGGACTTCTGAGAGGACCCAGGATTGATCCCTTTGGGACTCCACTTGTGATTGGTTGGCATTCTGACTTGCAGTCCGTTACTTTCACACTGTGCATTCTATCTGTGAGTCAGTTTGCAATCCACCTAGTGATATGAGGGTTGATGCCTAGTTTGGTGAGTTTATCAATAATTCCTTAGTGAGGAATGGTATCAGAGGGCTTGGCCAGATCGAGGTAGGCTGTATGCACTGCCTACTTTCATCCACAACCCTGGTGACTGACTCAAAGAAGTCAATCAGGTTGAGCAGCCATGATCTCCCTTTCACAAAGCCAAATTGCATGGGATCTAGAGTTTGGAGATTTCCTATATCTTTGTTAATCAGGTCCATGATGATGCGCTTCATAGCTTTACATATCAGACTCGTGAAGCTAATGGGATGATTAATTCCCAGGGTCTGTAGTCGCTCGCCTTTTATTGAGAGGGATGACTAGTAGTGTGCCATTCAGTAGGGACAAAGCCTGAAGTAAGGCTGCGACTGAGCAGGAGACACAGATGTGGTACATGTTCGCTTTGTAGTTCATGTAGAGCACAGCCAGGGATATTATCGGGTCCCATGGAAGCTGTGTTCTTGGCCTTGGACAATGCAGCTTTGACCTGCACTGCAGTAATGTTGGGTGCCTGGCATTCTTCCGGTATTGTGATTGGTCCTTGGGGGGGGTATGGGCACTGAATCTGTTGGCTCAGTATGAGGTACCATCGTGCAGTAACTCGGAGCAAATCTGGGTATTGCCATGGAGGTTCTTGATATAACTATAAAAGGCTTTCTGATTGTTTTTAGTGTCTGCAATTCTGCCTTCATAGCTGGCTTTAGAGGATTTGATTAGGGATCTCAACTTTTTGTTGAGGCTAATAAGGGAGTTTCCAGTC
This sequence comes from Protopterus annectens, assembly GCF_019279795.1. Taxonomy (NCBI): domain Eukaryota; kingdom Metazoa; phylum Chordata; order Ceratodontiformes; family Protopteridae; genus Protopterus; species Protopterus annectens. The sequence goes on along the minus strand of NC_056737.1, from coordinate 1,411,894,439 downwards.
TTGGGACTTCACCTTTTTATGCAACTGTTTTTTCCTTCTGTTATAGAGTTTATTAATGGCAGGGGACCACCAGATTGGCTTATTTGTTTTGGAGGAGAGCGTCTTGGTTCTGTTGGGTATGGCTAGTTCCTTGCATTTATGTACATGTTCATTCAGTGCATTGGTGTATGATTCGGTAGTCATGCAGCTATTTTCCATTGGCATGGATGCCGTAAAGTTAGGCACCTCTGTTTTTAGGAGTCCAAAGTCAACTTTGGAGAAGTTTTTCAAGGTGGTTACCTTTGCTGGGGGTGGGTAAGATGTGGATTTCCATGGTGATTAGTTTATGGTCGCATCTGACCAGGGAGGGATTGACTATTGGTGTAGAGCAATGGTCGCCCATGTTAATAACCAGGTCAAGGATGTTTCTTTCTCTAGTGGGGATCAGAATGAGATGGTCCAGGGCATTGGAATTGAATTCCAGGAAGCGTTGGGCCAGTATATTGGTGCTTGAGTAGTTTTACCAGTTGATGGAGGGGTAGTTGGTCTCCTCGTAAGAAAGTGTTGGATTGGACCATATCTCGGATGTGTTATGCTGGGCTATTAAGTCTGGAGGTGTGCGTATCCTTTATGAATATGGAGACACTACCGCCTTTGGAGCTTTTGTCCATGTTTTGGGGCTGAAAGGTGTGGAATGAGTTATAGCCTGGTAGTGCAGGGGTGCTTTCTGATGGTTTAAACCAGGTCTCCATTGCAGCACAAATGTCAATGTTCTGCATTTTGAGGAGTGCTTCTAGCGAGTACATCTTGAGATTTAGATTTCTAGCGTTGAGCAGCATGGTCCTCATTGCATTTATTTATAGCTGTTTTTGGAACACCGCCTAAAAAAGGCACTATACGGGTGGCAAGAGCCTTAGCCAGTACCCAGAAACCCGGGGTGACAGATGCAGGCCATCTCTGGCAAACCATGGTGGTCTGTCAGTCATGTCATCCCAAGCAGACAGATACTGGATCCCCTTAGAATGACACCAGAAATTTAGCCAGTTGTTGGTCATTCATTTTTTTTGTACTGTATCATTCTAGGTGATGGTAGGATACTGCTCAGGACTAGTGTCATACCTGCCTGGGCCACATAATCTGAGAGCTCCACCATGTCTCTCTCCATGTAGCCCAGGGAGGTGCATCTCGGGTAATTCACACCCACATGGACAACGACAGAGTCATACTTGTACTTGTGGAGTGACCTGAGTGAGTGTGTTATGTCGGATTCTGGTACCTGATAGACAGCTGACTGTTACCTTCTCCCCTTCTCCTTATTCAGCCTAGTAAGTGGTACATCTGTGTGCCTCACTATTGAGTCACCTATGATTAGTGTATTGGGCAAGGTGTTTAGCCTTGGGGGGCTTAGGTTGAGAAGCACACTGTGGAGGTGAGCTTTGTGTCCTGTGGTTTGTGCTGTATTGTGGTAGAGTGCGTCTTGACCAGCTAGTCCGGTCTTGGCTGGAGAGTGCAAAGCTTCCAATTTGGTGATATAAGTGCATATCTCACAAGTCTGAGTGTTGGGAGGTAAGAGAAGAGGGTTGTCTGTGTACATGAGGCAGTTGCTAGACTGCCTCAAAATGCCCAAGTGCACCAGGTTTATAGGAAAAAACACAGCAAACTGCCCTTTAGTCATGCCAAGGAGGGGTGGTTATAACTACTAAGTACTGGAGCTCTTTCCATGAAGAATGACTAGTTCTGATGACACTGAGGTGTGCTACAGTAATGGCTACAAAAGCCTGTTTAAGTGTAAAGCAGTTAGGGTATTTGAAGTGCAAGAGAGAAAGAACTAGCAAGATCTAAGGGAAAAACTGAAGAATGGACTTTCTGGAACCAGTACCTCAGCTCGGCGCTGCTGCACGCATCTTAAACGAGCACAAACCCACACAAACGCGGTCTATTAAACCAGAAAGTTGAAAGGGATGGAAAAACTTCCCAAACGGCCAATAAACTACAATTTCTTCTCCAGAAGCAACTCCTCTTGTGGTAGGCTACCTAGTGCTCATCACTCCCACTGATAAGCTAAAAGGCTTCCCTCAAACACAAAGGCTTGGGGGGTTCAGAAGATTACAAACCGTGCTGGATACAGCAAATCTGTATCTGGACTAGATTAGTTACAGGAAAGGCAGGAAACGAGCTTAGAACTTTTTATACAGAAAAGCAACTAAAACGGCACTAAAAGCAAATCAAATGCAGTGCAAGCCAGCACACTTGTGTATAGCAATATTAAAGCAAATAGTCTAAATGCAATTTAATTGAAAAATCACTAAAAACAAGTTAAGAAAGCAGCAAATTGGGAAAAAAATCAAGACGGAATCACTTAGAGTAGAAAACATGCCAGGAAGTATATAAATTCAGTCAAGCAAATATTAAGACAGTGCAGAACTCTGAACAGTTAAAAAGTGCCAACAAATATACTAGACTGTTATATTTCCAGATTGAGGTTCTGCAAGGATACTGCTTCTTAAACAGACAACTTAGAAGTGGGGATTTGGGAATTTTTTTTTTTCCCCTTAAGAACCCAGTTGTAGACTCGGGGCCCTTGGTTACTGCTGAAGGAAGTAGACTAAATCCAGGGCCGAGTAAGTTTCACCCTGTGACTGAAATCAAGCTGTTAAGACTGCTTTGGGGCAAAATTTGTACACCTCAGCAGACCCAGCCTTCAAGGCCCTGAATGTTCAGGTCCACTTCCTGAAGAATCCATAACATATCGGGCTACACCAAGACGGGGAATTTCAAGATTAAATGCAGAAGGCAAATATGATTGGATAACCCAAGTTTTTGCATTTGGGGAAAATGCTGTAAAATGTGGTTATGGTGCTAAATACGCAGCATCCAGGGTTACTGCAGCATGGTAAGTCATCAGGAGACAACTTTGGCTTGAAGGCCCTATCCCTGCAAAGAGAATATGAAGACTGAACTTACAATGTGTTTAAAAGCTTGGTTGTTAAAGGGGAAAATGTGGAGTCTAACATGTTTTAACCCTCCTGTTCTCGTATACAAGAAAAGCTATCCCTCAAAACAAGGCTCTTGTGACTGTAGACAGGAAGAAAGCAAATGGTCAAAACTTTTAAGGGCACAAACAAAAAGTAAATGTCAGCAGGAAGACAGGAGGAAGTCTGGAAGCTCATCAACCTGTCCCTCCCCCAGCAGGAAGTAGCTGTGCCAAGCCTTATATTTCTCTTTTGTGAGCTGGCTGGAGCTGTGGCTTTGTCTGGTGCTGTAACGCACTATTGCTCTGAAACCCTCTGGCTGTTAGTCACCAGAATAGGTCAAAAATTGGATGAGAGGCCACAAACTGTCCTGATGGCTCTGTTCTGACCTAAGTAGTACTAGTTTTTCCAGCTTATTCAGGTAAGTGTGTGTGTGTGTGTGTGTGTGTGTGTGTGTGTGTGTGTGTGTGTGTGTGTGGGGGGGGGGGGACACATTACTGACTCATCATATCTTTTTCTGAACCTAGGCCAGTGGGGATCCTGATGTATCTCAACTTTCTCATGCTCAGACTACCAGCTTGGAAATAGGGTTCTGCCACAACTGTTTTCTGAAGACTTTGTCTGAGCACTTGGTAAAAATCATAAAGAGAACTAGAAGGCAAAGTTAAATGAAAATATCTAATTGAATGGAAGATTCTCCCTTTGTTACCAAGAGGAAATAGCACCTCCATCAAGTAACTCAGAATTTCTGTACCTGGGAAGAGTACTGATCAGTTCTGATTTTAGTATGTCTGTCTTTGGATGGTCTTGGGATTCTCCTAATTAGTCTGTGCTGCTCTATGCCTCTGTGAAAATTCATCTTACTATTTCAGCATTCCCACATGCTGACTAAACACTGGCATTCAGACCCTTGATGAAGCAGGTATTGATGGATGTGCCTCACCAGAGTCCTTGTAAGAGTCTACTATCTTGGGACCTCAGTTTTACATTCTTAAAATGACCACTTTTTGAAACCAAGTTCTGCATGTCTGAAAAAAGGTTTGTTTTCTTCATTTAGATCACTATTGCAGTAGTCCTTACTATTGGGACTTGCAGCTAAGTGTCCTTGTATGTCCTTGACTTCCAGAACTCATGATCTTTCCCTTTTGGTGTACGCCCATCCTCTGGCACAGCTGGACCCAACAGCATAAAATGGGTGCCTGCCTGCACAACTTTCTACTGCAGTCTGCAAGTGTGCATATCTTATCTGACTTCAGTTGAGAACAACCTGCTCTTTTCCTCATGGTCTGCTGGCTTTGAAGCCTGGGAAATGGGTAAATAGTCCACTGGGGAGCCTACTTATTTCCCTTTCTTGTAGTTGGGTACTTGAGTCATTGTTTTACTTTCACTGACTATAGCCAAATGAATGGGTCCAAAAGAGTAGGTGTGGCTGTGATAGACAAATTTCATATAATCACCACTACCTGTGCGTTTGATTGGGTTCAGACCATGATATTCACAACTGTGACATCTGCCAACGTTTCACTCCAAAAACACTCTGCAGTAAATTGTGTTCCCTGCACAGCTACATTAAGTAGAAGAGATTCTGTTATAGGTTGTTCTGCCATGATGGTCACTGCTGGGTCTTCCTAAAGGGTCACTGCAAACCACTATTCAGTGTTTCTAAAAGGTGTTACCACTCGGGAGATCCTATGAGATGCTTTGGTCCTTGATTCATATCTTTTCTAGACCCTATATTATTGCTGTGATATCTATGACTAAGGCTGGAGTTGCATCTGCTGTTTTGAAAGATGTTGCCCAGTTCTAATCTAGGCACTGAGCTAATTGTCCACATTTGTTGAAAAAGGCTTTTGGAAACTTCCCTAGATGTCATAACTACAACAGGAACTTCTAAAGAACATGTATGATTCTGTAGGCAACTTACTGACATTTTAGATGTTACTGTGGACAAGGTATTTGGGACCATTAGGGACTAAGATGGATACCTATATATCCTTTTCATTTGTGTACCTTGCTCCTTTCTCTGCTCAAGATCCCTAAAGAGGACTTCATAATTCTCTTGTCACGGGCAGCTCCCCTGGAGTGAGCCAGGCCAGTAGACCCTGACAGAAGTATGACTATGCGTGGCAGAAGCTGACGTGCATAGCTATGCCCTGCTTGTGTGGGTGAATGTCATTGTGCTACCTGTATACCATGTATGTGGAGATGACTGAGGTAAGGTGATGTCAGCCTTGTCGTGGAGGATGTGTTCTCTACTCAGCTAAGTCAGACACTAGACTCTGCCAGCAGTGAAGATTGCCCTGGACAAGAACATTTTTACCTTTTCATTAGGTGAGTTCCACTAACCCTGTGATGTCTCTTCATGGGGAGATTTGAAGTAATAATCATACTGATTGGGGGAGAGTTGGACTGGACACCCAGGGACTTTCAGTAGTGCCATATCTTTTACATCCAGTTGAGTTGCCAACACCTCTGGCAGTAAAAGTTATTGTAATGTCTCAGTTGAGATTGTACACTCTGGAGGCAGTACCTCATAATGCTGCACTACAGTGTCACTGATGGAAAATGAATCCAGTCACTTGGTGTGGGATTAGAACAGCACTGCCTTCTTTTCTTCCAGCATCAAAGACTAGTGCATGGCCTATTGAGTCTGCAATTGTATTGCAACAGTGACCACACTCAACCCAAACATCTGCAATTACAGTATGTTGCCTGCACAGTTGTAGTTTGTGAAAAATGTTTTCCTTCTCCTGAACATTTAGAACAGTGCTGTGTAAGTGGAAGGGTGGGTATGAGTTAGTGACTCCTAATTGCTATGCACCTGTACTGAATGTGTGCCAGTGTTTAAGAGATGAGGATTTAAGTCAGGAGAACAATGGTGTTTTTAACGTGGTAGCTTGTGTCTCATGCCTTTCACCTACCCAGCAGTGCCTAAATCTTCAGCTGTAAGAAAGAGTACATTTTTCAGAAAGTATATTTGTAAAAGGTATAATAGAAATCTTTATTTACTGCAGCTACTGTAGCGGTTTACTATAAAGACTCTACACCAGAAAAGTAGTTTTCTAGCCTCAGCTGTTGTCCATATGCTAGGTCCCGCTACCTCACTCCAGTTGCCACAAAAAGGATGAGTGTGGGATCTGGGTACTGAGACAGCCTAATAAACAAGTAGCTAAAACATTTCTTTGGTCCACCCTCTCACCATTATACAGACTGTGCAAGTATAGTTCGTATGCATGTGCTGTGTCACATGCACTGCAGGCATAGCTTTATTCTCACTTTTGTCCACCTCTTGAGTCCTCCGCTTCCATTAGAGGCTGTAGTTGGGCAGTAAATGCCACCCCTTGCGTAATAGGCAAACCACCATTAAGATGCTAATCCTCAGGTGATCTTGCCACATTTCATAATTTTGGAATGCTATTTTGCTCTTTTGGAGAAAAAAAAGCAATGTGTGCCAGCAGACACATCTGAGGTATTTCCTGTATACACTTAAAACACGGAATGAATGAAACAAATATATAAAACACTAAAGGAACTGAAGAATGAGAGATTCTGCTAGTAAAGTAGTATGTATAATTTGTTTATTACACTATCCAACTACCATAACAAATCAAGTGCTTAGTGATGCATGCAGAAAGATGGCATAGGTCAATATATTGACCTGTTAAACTTATTCAAGTAAGTAATATTTTATTGTACTGAAAAACATATACATTGTTGAATAAGGATCTGTGTACTTTAAGTACAACCCAAACAGTTGCATGGTGCTAAGTGCGTATGCAGTATATCCTTTGTATTTTTTGTTTTTAATCTCCTTTGTCTTGGTCAAGAAAACTTTAAATGTGAAGTTGTTAAATCTCGCCGTTTATTCTCACTGGTGGGTTATTGGCTCCGACATGGCCTATAGCAAAGCTCAAGGTTTGCCAGCAGCTCAAGACCAAGCCCCTTATCCCATGATGCACTGCTGGAATTACCTGTGATCTAGTTTGCCGCCGCACAGATCTCGGTGTTTCAGATAGCTCGGACCTCGGTGTTCCAGATGGATTCTTCTATTTGCAAGTTTAAAAAACTTTTTTCTTCATAAATATGGACTTAATTTTAGATTAGTGCCCTGTGTTGGCTTCTGTTTTTATATAGTGTTGGGCCTAAGAGTTGGCCTTGTATTTAACCTTAGGTGTACTTTGGTAGATAATTCTAAGTGTGTTGTTTAATTCTTTAAAATTGTTTAATCTGATATAGAAATGTCTGATGAGAAAAAGAAGCCTCATCCAAAATCTGGCTTCAAGAAATGTCCGGATTGTGGACAAAACGGTCACTGACTGGCATGTTCAATGTGTTTATTGTCTGGGGGATAAACACCTCCAAGACTCTTGCAGTATGTCACTCCTCCTCCAGGGTACTTTTGGAGAGAAGGAGAAAATTAGTACACAGGGGTTTATTTCAGCACCCTTTCTCCGAAGCGCTGGATGACCAGGATGGTGCTAGTAGATCCTCAAAATCTTCCAAATCCTCAGGTGACTCGAAAGCATCCAAAAAGACTAAAAAAATGGAGGGTGTAGGGTCATTGGTTCCACTGTCCTCTGAACCCTGTGTCCCTTCTGTTCGGAGCCAGCTTACAGTTTTGGAGCCGGTCTCTGAGATTCCCTCCTCTCCTCTGCTCCAATCAGGACCTTCGGTGCACTCCTCTAAGTCTTCTGTCAGCTTCTCAGATATGGATATGGACCGGCTAATGCAGAAGCTTCTACGGGCAGTAGGCCTTGCTAAATTGTTGTTGGCTCCGACGCCTTTGTCAGAGCCAAAGACCATTAACCCGGACTTGACAACTGCTCCTCTGAGCCGTACTGGACTTTCGGAGCAGAAGGAGCCCGACCTGATAGTTGAGCCTGTGGAGCCGAGACCTGCACCGGTGTTATCGGTTCCATCTACTCTGATGTCCTCTGCACTGACCGGGGACTCTAGGAGCCAACACTCTCCTGTCTGGTCCGGGGAGGATAGTCTGACCAATTTGTCAGTGCCGAGACTTCTTCTCGGGGCTTCGGCTCGAATGAGCTCTGCTCCTACCTCAGGCTCTGACCCCATGGCCTCTGTGCGGGAGGATCGGACGGTCCCTTCTGAGCAGTCTACTCCTTGTCGGAGCCATGGTGCATTCGATGCCATGGGGAGAGTCCTGTCTCTAAAGACATCAGCATCAGGTCTGGCTTCCTCCTCCCCTGCCTGTGTCTGCTCCTGCTTCTACTGGTCCACCCAAGCGTAGAGACCCTGAGCCTCAAGTAGCCCCACAGGGTGTGCCCTGCTCTTCTGAGACCTCCCCAGATCCCTCCACTGAGGAGGTACCCAGGAAGAGACTGTGCAAGAGGAGGCACTTGGACTCCCCACAGGAGTCTTTGACATCTGACACTGACTTGGATAAGTCAGAAGGGTCCCTCGATCCCCCTCTGAGGATATATCCTTTGTGGAGATATTGGAGATCCTTAATCAGAGGGGCAGTTGGCAGTCCAAAAGCCCAACTGAAGATGAGTCAGTGCTCTTGAAGGCTTTTGGGTCTCAACCTTCCACTTCTTGGGTGTCTCTGCCATATGATGAGCTCATGGAGCTGATCTCTCCTAAGGCGTGGGAGTCTCCAGAGGCCATGGAACCTGTCCCTTGGAAGCCAAATAAGTTCATCTCTGCCCCAGTGGACAAAGCATTTTTGACTAAGGGAGTGCTTGTTGATGCTATGGTGATGGCTGCAGCCACCAAAAAGGAAACGTCTGAGACATCCTCATCTATCCATTCTCCTAAGAGATTCTAGGATCATGGATAGATGAGAAGCGCATGTTTAGTTCAGCGACTTTTTCCCTTCGATCACTGAACTATTTAACCCATTTTACAAGACTACAAAGAGATCTGAAAGAGCTAGGAGATGCTCTCCAGGGTATGGTAGCTGCAGGGGTTGCCGACAAAGTTAACACACAGCTCGCTACCCTAAACTGTATTGTGAACTCGTCCATGTTCCTCATATCTTATGCAGCTGATGGTTCGAGTAGAGCCACTAGTTCAGGCATTGCTCTGCGTAGAGAAGCCTGGATGCGTTTCTGTTCCTTTGCGGAGTCTTTCAAGTCTTCCTTTATCAAAACCCCATTTGTTGGCTCATCCCTGTTTGGGCCCAAAGTAAAGGAAACTCTAACAAGGTGTGAGCAGGAAGGGCAAGACTCTATCTGCCATTGGGAGTCCATTTTTCTACCTCTACTCGGCCCTATCCCAAGGGTCCTAATGGCAGAAAAATGTGGTTCCGAAAAGCACAGGGAGCCTTTCAGGGCACATGTGGAGAAACCCCCCTCTAGAGGCAGAGGGGGTTATAATGGAAGACTCCGCCTGCATGGCAGTGGGGGGTCCACAACAGCAGGGTGACAGAAGCCATTTCTCTGGTCAGCCCTACCAGTGCTCCTGAAAGGAGACCTGGCTGTCCGGCTCTGGAGGCAGTCGGGGGTCGCTTATCTTTGTACCCAGAAGCCTGGCTAAACAATAACGTCAGATACCTGGGTACAAAGCATCATTTCCAGAGGTCATTTCATACCGTTCTCTTCCCCTCCCACTCCTGCAAACAGAATCCCGGATGTTCCACCCAGACTCAGGGAACAAGCAACCATAGAGGTCCGCAAGTTGCTAGAAAAGAGTCATCTAGCCAGTCCCAGCAGACCTAGTTGGATTCGGAACTTACTCAAGATTCTTTTTGGTTCCAAAGAAAACAGGGGACTGGAGACCTATCTTGGACCTCAGCAGACACGACCAATTTGTAAAAAAAAAAAGTTCTGAATGGTCATGCTTCAGGCCATTCTTCCCTTTCTAGGGAAAGGTGATTGGATGTGCTCCATCAGTCTCAAGGACGCGTACTACCACATAGATGGGCAGACGCTCCAGAGATCACCTGCGTTTCCAGCTGGGAGCCGATCACTACCAGTTCCCAGCCAACATGAGGGCTTTGAATTGCCAGTTTCACTTGTTAAATACCAAAATTATCTCCTTTCTCAATTGAAGTCTATTCTAACAGACAACACAACTGTCATGTGGTACACATCAACAAACAAGGGGAACACATTCTTATCCTCTATGCAGGCTTTTGAGCCCTGCCCTTTGGTCTCACTACAGCCCCCAGAGTGTTCACCAAATGCATAGCAGTGGTCGTGGCTTACCTGAGGCGTCTAGGATTCCAGGTGTTTCCATATCTAGACAATTGGCTCCTCACTGCTACCACCAGGCACCAATTGAATCTGGCAATACAATCTACTCTGACACTCTGCCACCATTTAGGTATTACAGTTAACTTCGCAAAGTCTGCCTTGTCGCCATCGCAGCATACCGTCTTTATAGGAGCAGAGTTAGATACCTCAACCACCATTCTACGTCTTCCAGTCGAAAGGGTCTCACTTCGCCAACACGTTAACTCATTGGTGTCAAACAGAGCTACAGCCGCAGAGGTCTTGAAGGTACTAGGTTTGATGGCGGCAGCAGTTCTAGCCATTCCACTCGCAAGGATGCATATGCAAATTCTTCAATGGCTTCTGTTCGCTCAATGGTCTTACCAGAAGTTACCAGTGAACCATATGATTCTCATCACAAATTCTTGCAAGAGAGACCTTCGGTGGTGGTTGACGTCTCTTCATGTCACAATAGAAAGACCCTTTGTCCCCCCTCCCCCGTAGCCACTGTGACCACGGACGCTTCCCTGATAGGGTGTGGGGGGGGCATTTTCAGGGAAAGACTGCCCAAGGCACATGGATGGATCAAGAGTCACATCTGCATATCAATGCTCTGGAGCTGAGAGCAGTATTTCTGGCGTTGCAGTACTTCCAGGAGTCTCTTCCTCTAGGGACTATTGCAATTCAGACATATCAGTGGTCTGGCACTTGAACAAACAGGGCAGAACCAAGTCTTACCCCCTTTGTTGAGAAGCTCTCAGGGTTTGGCAATGGGCTGTGTCATCCCCAGCATTTTCTGTTAGCAACGGACATCCCGGAGAAATCCAACGTGATGGCTGACAAGCTGAGCAGGGCGATCCTGTTGCCTCGTGAGTTGTCTCAACGAACACGTTGCGGACATTATTTTCCGCAAATGGGGCCAGCTTTGCTGCGACTTTGCCAGTCACATCAGTACCAAATGCAGAAGCTACTTTGCCCTGATACCACCTCTTACACGATTGGCCTCCAGGTCTCCTATATGCATTCCCACCTATTCCATTGATACTCAGGTTTTTACAGAAAGCAAAATCACTGGGAAGGACTGTTCTTCTCATAGCCCCCCATTGGCCTCGACAGATTTGGTTCCCTTTCCTTCACCATCTGCTGGAGGATCCATGGATCCTGGACCTAGTTTCAGACCTCCTGACACACCCGTCAGGGGACCTCCATCCTTCATTGCAGTCTCTAAACTTGACTGCTTGGCTGATCCACTTCCCCAAATAGCAAGGCTTCATTCACTCAGATGACACGAGACAAATTCTATTGTCCTGTCATAAGCCATCCACCAGAAAACTATATCTGAGTAAGTGGAAAAGGTTCTCAGTTTGGGCCAGTATACAAAAAATTGACCCTTTCCGAGCTCCTCTCTCGTCCATTTTAGAGTTTTTGACAGATTTTTAAGGAAGGAGCAGCAGCTGCCTCAGTTCGGGTTCAGTTAGCCACCATATCAAATTTCCACCTTGGATTCGATGGATTAAATGTTATGGCCCATAAGTTATCTAAGGTTTTTCTTAAAGGTGTTTTTCACACGAGACCTCCTGTCAAAATCCCTTATTCTCCCTGGAATTTGAATTTTATGCTGTCTCAAGTAATTCTTCCCCCCCTTTGATCCAGCATCATCTTGTGATCTCAAATTTTTGTCCTGGAAAACTATTTTTCTAGTGGCCATTACTTCTGCTCGCAGAGTGTCAGAACTTCAAGCATTATCTATCAGACCTCCTTACATGATTTTCCATGCTGATAGAGTATCTCTCAGAACAAAACCCTCCTTTTTACCTAATGTCTGTTCCGAGTCCAATATCAATCTGGTCAATGAGTTGCCAGTCTTTTTTCCCAACCATTCCAACAAATTGCAATACATGCTGCACAAACTTGATGTACACAGACAGCTCAGATTTTATCTTGATAGAACTAAGGATATTAAAAAATCAGATCAACTCTTCGTATCCTTTTCGGAGGCCAGAAAAGGTAGAGAAGTGGCTAAGACAACCCTTTCAGAATGGTTATCGGATTGTATCTCATTTGTTCATGCAAATGCTAACATACCTTTGCCATACAAAGCAAAGGCTCATTCAACCAGAGCCATTTCTACGTCTTCTGCTTTTCAAGCTAAATTGCCCCTTGACAACATTTGTGCTGCAGCCACTTGGTCTAAGCCTCATACCTTTATCACTCATTACAAAGTAGATAAGGCTTCCAGGGACAGGTGGTCTTTTGGTTCCACGGTCCTGAAAAATGTACTCCTGTGAGCCACCCACACCCAGGATTGCGGGTGCTAGGGGCGCTACTCATCAGTGAGAATAAATGGCGAGATTTAACAACTTCACATAAGTTATGTACTCACCATAACGTTCCATGTGAGTTCTCTCGCCTTTATTCTCACATCTCTCCCTCCATCCCCCTCCTGGCTGACAGTTGACCTAGAGACTAGTATCATCCTGGTTGTTCAATACTTCTTCCTTCTTGGGGGAGTGCTCTCCTTACAGGGGTATATATACACACAGCAAACAAGATCTGAGGTAATTCCAGCAGTGCATCAATGGGATAAGGGGCTCGGTCTCGAGCTACTGGCAAACCTTGAGCTTTGCTATAGGCTGTGTCGGAGCCGAGGATCAGCTCCGAACCCCTCAGTGAGAATAAAGGCGAGATAAACAACTCACATGGAACATTATGGTGAGTACATAACTTCTTTATAGATGAGATCTTTCAACACATTTGCACAGCATTGTTATTTTGTTGGTGTATGTTAGATTACATAGAAAACAGGGTCCTGGTATTTGGCTTGTGTACAAAAACTTTTGTAATATTTAGATGCATGTTTGTGCATAAGAACAATGTTTCAAACTGATCTGGTTTCATTTGCACTTTAGGATCACATTCTGATCGAACTGACTGAGGGTGGACTGAAAGGATCCAGTGATGGCGAAAAGGTTACTGAAGACCAGTTCTTGGTAGTGAATCCCAATTATGTACTGGACGATTAATGTTCCAAATGGAGATTGAATTAATACATGGAAGTGTTTTAAAATGGACCGTGTACAGTGAATTTTTAATTTCACCTACTTTGGATTTCAATATTGGACACTGGTGAAATTTGTGTATATAGACCAGAGAACTGAACTGCAGTATGACATTTGACTTTAATGCCAATATGCATCTTTCTTGATTTTTATCATGGAAACATTTTATTAACTGAACTTTACAATATTTGTGGCAGTTTTAATGGCTAAACAAAGACATTTTAAGTTTATTTTATGTTCCATTTGTTTCAGTGTTGCAAAGTTGGAAAAAAATGGATCAGATTGCTGTTGTAGATTTAAATTTGCTTTCATTTTGGCCAAAGCATTTTAATATACAGTGTATGATAATTTTTATGGAAATTGTAAACAGAAATGAAAGGGTTTTTATTGTATAGTACTTTTGCTTTATTGATCATTGCAAATTTATTAATACAGTACACACTAAGCTAAAGTGTCATTTTGAGGCAGTCTCAGCCAGTAGGTCTGGAGTTTTCACATTCTTTCCATCAAATGGAAACCAGCTGAGGTAATTTACGGCTTACATGGCTTCATTAGATGTGCCTGCTGTCTGTGGTCTTGCAGCATTTGCAGAGGGTAGCTTGGGTACTTCATCCCATGTGTCCCATCTTGCAAGAGTGTCTGTAGTTAGCCTACATTTTTTTTTCTCAGGCTATGATTCTGTTGGCATTACTTCCAAGAAGTTTGTTCATTTTTTTCAGGTTTTTAAATGTGTTTTGCTTTTGTCTCAGTCCTGTTATTGGTACATTTTATCCCAGCAGTACCCATGGGTGTAGCTCCTGATTTTCATTACAGGAAATGTTTCTACATGTGCTGTTGATCAGTGGGATTTGGCCACAAACGGATATCTATCTAGCCAAACTGCACAGCTACAAACATCTCCAGGAAAAGCTGGTGCTCTTGCCATGTCTGATATTAGTAGGATGGTGGGTAGAAGGGAAGTCTGTGCCATCTTTTGATCTTTTAGCTATGATCAATGCATTCTGTATGTGGTCCTTTTGTCTTTTCCAGGTGACTTTCAAAATAACACATTTTGGAACTTTTTTGGGCTTAGCATTGTATATTATATTTTTCTGCCTGTGCTAATACAGCATTATTGCTTTTGTGTATTTTTAGGGTTTTATAGGTCCCTGGAATAAAACACAAAAAAATTGTTCTTGTGATCAGCAGATCCAACTGCAAGACGTCCACCTTGACTACTTTTTCTCTCAGCAGTTGAGCAGTTTTCTAACTGTGGAAAGCATCTTCATTTTTTTTTTTTAAGAACCAAAACTCTTCAAGCAATTTTTTCTGTAACACCAAAAATCTTTTTGAGCCAAGGGATGCCAGTCTCAAACATCTGCATCAGGTGTATATGCATTCCTGTAGGGACAAGAAAGTTCAAAGCAGAGCACTTCTGTAAGATGGAGAAACTGAGGAAACTGTTTCAAAAGACATAGGCAGAATACACACGTCCATTGAGACGTCATAATTCCTGCAGAGTCCATTAGTTGCCAAAAAGGCACATACTCTGTGTAGATCATGTTTTTCCCCATGTCGGTCTGCTCCAGTACCTGTTGTATTGGCACTGTCATCTGTTGAATCCCCTTTGGATACTGATGGAGTTGCGGTAGTTCTTGCAAGATCATACCAGGCAGTGATTTACCGCTGCAATACATCATCTCTAGGCATCCACTGTCAGTATGTGGTGCAGGCCAAGGGTGATGTCCTTCCCTGAATATTGTGGGTATTTTTGTATAGTAACCCTGTTTGTTTGTGAAATGGTTATGTAACAGGAGTAACCTTTTATTTGTTTTGTTCAGTCAACGGACTCTGGAATCTCTTCACAAACTTTCCACACATTTCATTTATAGAGAAGGAATTTAATGTATAGAAAAGTTTAGAAGAGAAATGGGTTGCTGCACAGCAAAGGACTAAAATGCCCTTGGCAGTGGCAGTTGAGTCAGCACTTTGCATACGTATACACCAGCCTGGCAAAAAAAGTCTACCTCACCTGATCCTTTGACTTGTGTCTGACAAGGAGAGTAACGGAAACTGACCCATTCATCCCAGATGTGTTCTGTTGTCAAGTATGACACGGGTGAAGCATCTTTGTTGGGTTCTCCAACAAAGAATGCCTCCTTTGAGACTTAAAATGGTGAATTCTCACACAAGGCTGTCTGGGACTATTTGTCAGTGTCAAGCCTAGGTCCACTGCCATCCCACTTTGCCTTCCAAGTTTTTTAAAAATGATTTTGAGAATGTGTCCTTTGTACTTTTGTCACTTCTCAGACCAAGGAAACCTGTCTTTTACATATGGAAGAAATGACTAAATATATTTTCGCAGAGAGGAACCAGGAAGTTAGAATTTGGGAGTCACCTCCTAGAAAGAGGCCAGTCCTGAGTGGAGTCCTTCATGGATTGGTTCTGGGGCCGCTCCTTTTTGGCATTTATTTCTCTGAAGTTAACCAAATTTCAGTGACCTGTGGCTGACCAGATTTGCAGACTATTACAAATCATGAGCAGTCATAGTATTCCCCATAGACTCAGTTCTCCATGAAGGACTAACACCAAACAAATAACTTGTGTCAGAGCCATGGACTAAAACTAAACATCAAGACCTTCATAATGGTATGTCCTTCTATTCATATGCTGCTGTATGTATTACATGAGGGAGTCTGCCTCCAGTTGACTAGTACATCTGGCCATTTTACAAAAGATAGATGCTAATGCAAAGGTACTTGCGATGGTCCATCACTCAGCATATGTCTGCCATAAATGGACGTCTAGTATAAAGTGGACGTCCGCACGCACCTACCTCAGAGCTTTTCTGCCACCGGTTTGACTTCCAGCTCCAGTTGTCACTGACTTGGAGGACCCTGTGCTTGTCTGTGATCAGATAAGTACCTCATAGGGGTTTCTGTTTATCTCTAGCTACTGTGTTGTGGGTTGATGTCTGGTAGAAAGGTGAAGTGCTGATGTGCAAGGCAAATTCCACAAAGACTCGCACAAGCTCTGTTTGTTCTGACTAGGCCCAGACCACAATCATACCACTTGTGAGATCTGTAAGGCCTTTATACCAAAGAACCTTAGGAGCTGATTTGCCGCTGTTAAACTATACTTAACGAATCAACATCTTAAAAAGCTAGGTAGACACATGGACCCAAAGTCGAGAACTTCAGAGGAGCTGCCACAAAAAAAGGCCAAGAAATCTCAGCCTGAATCGGACTGAGCCCTCTGTTCCAACCGTACCTCTCGAGGCCAGTGAAGGCCCAGAGACAGAGTCTGAATCCATAGACCTTCAGCTGACTGGTACCCAAGGGAAGCTATTAAGGAGGCTGCCAGCATGTCCCAGAAGGGAGTCACAGGCATCTGACCCAGGTGCCAGTGGGGAACCACAGCTATGAAGGCCCATGTGGGTTCCCCAAATCGTTGTAAGAGAAGTTCTTTTAGACTTCATAGAGTGTTGTCCGACATCTTGTCGTACTCTTCATTGCATCTTAGACAAAAGACTAAGCATATTGTTCCTTCACAACAGACCATTGTTGGATCAAGTCCCTGACTGGGAGGCCTTTACCCAAGGCCTATTTAATGCTTTCATTACCTTACACCTGACATTTGCACCTGTCCAGGTTCCTGCAGCCTCCACTCCTAGGAGTAGGCCATTGGCTGGCATTTTCTCTGAAGAAGAGGAATCCTCAGGGGATGAGTCCCTTACCTACACATCTCCTGTTGCCTTCCCCCTGGGGTATGCTTCTCAAGATGATTCAAGTGGAACCTTTTCCCATGGGGAAGATATCACTTTTGGGGAGACGATTGTCCATATGAAGGACACTCTGGTATGCGAGACCCAAAAGCGGTACTATGACCTCTTGCAAATGGAGTCCCCTAACCCATCTGCTGTTCCCCCTGTGCGTCCTTCCTTTTTTTGGATGCATTCTTGGCTGCATCAAAAACTCCAGATTCCCAACCCCCCTGTACCAAACCACCCCGACAGATAAAAAGTCCTTGAAGATGCCCAATTTCTATCCTTCATCTATTTCTTTCTGCAGATAAAACATCAGAGCTTCGTAATGCTTCCTTGCTCCCCTCTGAGAAAAGCAGAATCATAGAAAGATTGAGCAAAAAGTCTATGTCCTCCACCTCAGCAGCAAGAGCCATAAACTGTCACACGTATGGCTAAATATTCCTTGGCCCTACTGACAGATGCAATTAAACCATTTAGTGAGTTACCAGATTCCCCCCAATAAGGCAAAAATAACTAGCCTATTGAATTCCTGCAACCGAGTTACCAGGCACTCTGAAGCGCAGTTCTGCAAGGGCAGCTGCCTCAGGGTAGGGCCATCAGGAGATATTACTGGCTCAGGCTACAGCCTTTGCCAGATATCAAAACAAAACTAATAGACACACCCTTGGGTAACAAGGCCTTGTTTGGCTCTGTGGCTGCAGAGCTCTTTAAGGCCCTTCAGGCAAAGGTCAAAGACCTTCAGGACCTCAGGCACATTTCTGTGTCATCTGTTCCCAGTTTCCAGAGGAACTAACTGCCCAGAACAACCTTTGTGAGAAGGCCTTCTAAACAAACACATTGCCTCCAAAGGGAAAAAAAGATTCCAGGAAGCAGACCCCTTCCAGGTCTTCCCCCTCTACACCAGCTCAAAAGCAGCCCTTTCAGGCCAAACCTGGTACTGTGACTACCAGGACTTATAGGTTCATAGGTTCATACTAGGCTATCTGCCCTGAGGCAATTATAAGCCTAGCCCGATTCTGTATGGCTTACGCCACCCCTTGATTTGAGTATACTGTGCCCTTTTTAAGGTTTAGTTTACTGTGCCTGTGTCTAATAGTGACACTGGAGTAATCCCTGGGACAAACCTACGATCCTCCATCCACTTATCGAGATTCTTCTTGAAGAGATTCAGTGAGGTGCTCTGCCTCACATGAACTGGAATTCTATTCCAGAGCGAAGGGAGCCTCTGGGTTATGAACCTGTTCCTCCAGCAAGTTCTATTTATTTCTGTGCTGAGGTTCAAGTCCCTCGAGCGTCTGGCTCTAAGGGATTTAGATTTACTGAGGTGGAGCATGTCCATTAATTCTGGATTTGACATAGCTTTGTATGTCGGGCATAGATCGCCTCGAAGTAGGCGGTATGCAACTGAGTAGAGCTGGAGTTTTTTTAACCGAGCAGCATATGGCATCTGTTTGAGACCCTTGATCCTCTTGGTGAGATACTTTTGGGGTCTTTCTAATTGCTGCAGGTGCCGGGTAAGGTACATCCCAAAAGGGGCATTGTATTCTATGATGGGCCTGATGAGGGATGAATAAAGGGGCACAATTACCTCTCTTGATCTAGATGTGAAACCTTTCATGATGAGGTGGGCTATGTAGAAGGTCTTTCTAACCACTTTGGCAATGTGGTTTTCAAAGGAGAGATTGCCATCAACTTGGGTCCCCAGGTCCCTAATAACTTTCTCTGTACTTAATGGGTTTCCGCCTATTTGGTAATTTGTGGGCACATTGTTTTTGCCAAAGGGTATGAATATATACATTTTTTGGCATTTAGCTTTAAACCATGGCGCTGGCACCAGTTATCTGTCTCTGTGAGACCTTTTTGAAGGATGTTTGTGTCAGCTGGAGAGTTGATTATGGTGCCCAGTTTGCAGTCGTCTGCGAACTTGGCGAGTCATAGTCCTCCCACGTTTGCCTGTACCTTGGAAAAGTATATACCGAACAAGAGTGGTCCAAGGACAGAACCCTGTGGGACGCCA
Source organism: Protopterus annectens (assembly GCF_019279795.1). Classification (NCBI taxonomy): domain Eukaryota; kingdom Metazoa; phylum Chordata; order Ceratodontiformes; family Protopteridae; genus Protopterus; species Protopterus annectens. Next base: position 1,411,875,492 of record NC_056737.1, on the reverse strand, counting down.
CTTGTGATCGGTTTCGAGTCTGACATGGCTCCAGCAACTCTCACTCTGTGGGTTCTGTCTTTGAGCCAGTTTGCGACCCATCTTGTGACATAGGGGTTTATATTTAAGCTGGATAGCTTATCTATGATGCCCAAGTGGGGTATTGTGTCAAATGCCTTTGCAAGGTCCAGATAGGCTGTGTGGACTACCTTCCCTTCATCTATGGCTTTGGTGACTGTTTCAAAGAAGTCAACCAGGTTCAAAAGGCAGGATCTGCCCTTGACAAAGCCGAACTTGGTAGGATCTAGTGTCTGTAGGTCCCCAATGTCTTTGTTTATGAGCTCCATGATGATCCTCTCCATAGCCTTGCAGACTAAGCTAGTCAGGCTTATGGGGCGATACAGGGTCCGTAGAGGCTCCACCTTTGTGGAGTGGGACCACTGTTGCTGTACGCCATTCTGTGGGCACATATCCTGTAGTGAGGCTGAGATTGTGTAGCTGTTTTATTTGAGGGATTAGTTCCTCTTGTAGTTAATGTAGGACGCAACCTGAGACACCATCTGGTCCCATGGAAGCAGTGTTTTTTGCTTTGGAGAGGGCAGCCTTCACCTGAGCATCTGAGATGTTTGGGAGGCAGCCCTCTGCCGGGATAGATACTTGCTCTTTTGGGGGGGGGGTATCTGCCAGGATATTGGCGATGTCTGTGGGTTCAGTGTATTTTTTGTCATTTAGAATCAACTCAGAACAAGTCTGGGAGTTGCATCCCAGGTTTCTAACAACTGAAAAAAGCCTTATGATTGTCTTTGGTGTCCTGTGCAATTTTTCTCTCGAAGCTGGCCTTGGAGGATTTTATGAGGGATCGTAATTTTTTGCTAGTACTGATCAGAGATGCCTTCCCTATTAGGGATTTTGCTCTATCATGTAGTAGCTTCCTCCTTCTGTTGTACAGTTTATTTATAGCAGGGGTCCACCAGACTGGACGCCTGCCTTTGGATGATTGGGTCTTGGTTTTGTTTGGGATAGCATGATCCATGCATTCCTGGAGATGTCCGTAGAATGCATTTATATAGGATTCTGCAGTTTGGGCTGTAGTTTCCACTGGCTCTGGGGCCTTGAAGGATTCCACTTCGGTTTTGAGAAGTGAGAAGTTCGCTTTTGAGAAGTTTTTCACTGTGGTTTTCTGGGCTGGGGGTGGGGTCAGGATGTGGACATCCAGTGAAATTAATTTATGGTCTGATCTTACCAATGAGGGATATACTTCTGGTGTGGAGCATAGAGTCCCCATGTTGGTAATGATCAGGTCTAGTATGTTGTCCCCTCTTGTGGGAGTGGTGACTAGTTGTTCCATAGCATTTGAGTTTATAATTTCCAGGAATCTTTGGGCTAAGGTGCTGGGGCTTCAGTAGTGCTTCCAGTCCATGTTTGGGTAGTTGATGTCGCCCAATATAATGGTGTTCGGAGAGATCTTCATGTTCTCCAATGTTTTCAGGAAAGCCGAATGGGATTCCTGACTTTGAGAGGGTGGTCTGTAGGATGCTATAAACTGAAAAGCAGTCTTGCCCACTGTTGGTTGCACATGGATGGTCTCCGATACTTCGTGCAATGCCACTAACCTGGAGGTGTGGATATCCTTGATAAATATGGAAACTCCCCCTCCTTTTGTGGCTCGGTCCGGGTTTTGAGGCCGAAAAGCATATATAGCCTGGTAGTGCTGGGGTGCTCTCTGGAGCCTTGAACCAGGTTTCTGTCACTGCACAGATATCTATGTTCTCCATACTGAGGAGAGCTTAGAGTGTGTGCATCTTGAGGTTCAGACTTCTGGCATTTAGCAGCGTTACCCTTAGTTTCTTGTTCCTTGTGCTGTCTATGGGGGTGGGCTTGACTTTTGAGCCTTGCCTAAAAAAGGCACTATGGGGGTGGCAAGAGCCTTTGCCAATATCCGAAAGCCCAGTGGTGACAGGTGCAAGCTGTCCCTAGTGAAGCAACGTGGCTTGTCGAGCATGTCATCCCAGGCTGACAGACACTGGATCCCCTTTGAATGACACCAAACTTTTAGCCAATTGTTAAAATCGATCATTTTGTCTTTGTACTGTGGCATCATTCTAGGTGAGGGTAAGATGCTGCTCAAGGTCAGGGTCATACCAGCCTGGGCTACATGATCAGAGAGCTCCTCTGTCTCTTTTCATGTAGTCCAGGGAGGTACATCTCAGGTCATTCACACCAGCATGTACAATGACTGAGTCATATTTGTATTTGCTTTGGAGTGACCTGAGTGCTTGCGTTGTCTGATCCTAGCACCCGACAGGCAGCTCACTGTGACCTTCTCTTTATTCAGCCTGGTGAGCGGGACGTCAGTGTGTCTGACAATAGTCACCTATAACAAGAGTAGCAGGTGTGTTATTCAGCCTTAAGGGCTGTGGCTGCTTGGCACACTGACTTTGTGGGTTATGTGTTGTGTGTGTTTTGTTTTGAGGTAGCGTTTGCTTGGATGTCTGCTTTGGAGGTCTCTGTTGCTTAGGTAGATTTTTATTTAGAGCCTCTGAGTATGTTTTTGTGTTTGGTTCGCTGATGTGGTGGGACTATGTGATACTGGATTTGTGTTGTGTGAGGTTACCTTCTCCTCCTGACTGGTTTCACCAGTTTTGAGATGAGAGAGCTCAGCCTCCAGTTTGGCTAAATAGTTGCATCTCTCACATATATTTGAACCTGTTTGGAGGAGGAGAGGGTTGTCCGTGTACATGAGACAGTTGTAACATTGCCTCAAAATTCCCAGATTCACCAGCTGGACTGGAGAGGAAACCATTGACTGACCTTTGGACATGCTAGAGTAATAGGGAAACTGAATTTAAGACGGACCAATAGAGGACCGGGTAATCGTAGCGAGTATAAGAGTAAGTAGTGCTTATGGTTTAATAGTGCTAACTTGTAGGATTACTTAATTGGGCCAGTGAAGGGCCTTAGAATGAGAATATGGTGTTTAAATTGAGAGATAGAACAGTTCTAAGGGAAAAGTGAAGAGCAGACTTTGTGGAGCCAGGAATAGTTTAAACCCAATTAGGCGGTGCTGCCCACTATTGCGCTATGCTCAAACGTGCAAAACCACGCAAAAGAGGGTTTTAAGAGAGGAAGATGAAGGAGTTTTGGAATTGACCCAAAATGGCCAATAAAACTACAGTTTCAAGTCAGTAACCACTCCCACAGGGGCAGGCAGGCTGCTCAATGTTTTTCACTGCCACTGATCAACAGAGACTTTCCTTTAGCCCAAGCAAAAAATGGCCTCACAGAAACTTACAAACAGTTCAAGAACAGCAAACCTGTAACTGAACTTTTTTAAATCTCAGAAAAGTGGGAAAAAAGCAAGATTTTTTTTTTGTTTTTTCAGAGATAGCAGAGGTTAACAAGTATCAACAAGTTATAACAGTGCAGTAAATGACCCCACACAAGAGTGCTAGGCCAAAGACAGATAAAATGCAAGTTTTTAGAAGATTTTAAAAATAAGTGCAAACAGGAAATTCAGTAAACAGCTCTAGGTTGTACTCTAAATACAGTTACTAATGCAGAAATCAAATTTAACAAGCCAGAAAATGCTCAAAATAGGCGGCTATGCAGAAAAACTTAGCAAATAAACAGAGGAAAAATACTGTCTCAAAAGTGGCTCCTTTCTTCTCTCAGCGTTTTCTCCTCTTGGTGGGTGCTTCACCAACAGCAAACAAGCCTGGCTATCTCCTCCCCTGAGTCTGTCCCTGTCCCTTCCTGCTTGGAAACAGATTACCCAGGATTCTTGGGTTCTCTCAGTCGTAAAACAAGGATATTTCATGGTATGGGACTCCAGAATAACCTTTAAAGGCATTCCTCAACTCCCTCAAGACCAAATGGCTTCCTTTCTTTCAGTCTTGCAGGCCGCCTTCTCTCAAAGCACTATTCAAGAGGTACCCCAGAATTTAAGAGGGGAAAGGATTTTACTCCAGAATGTTCCTGGTTGCCAGGAGAGAAGGTCCTTCGAGACGTATCTTAGTTCTATCCCACATGACTACCTTTCTCAAGCTGCCCTCCTTTCGAATGCAAACAGTCTCTTCTCCTCCCCTGATTCTCCCTCATGCATACATGGCGCCCTTGGACATAAGATGCCTATCTCCACATCCCAATCCACCCTCTTTTCAGAAAAGTTCTTTGCTTCTCAGTGGGGTCTGCACATTTTCAGTTCTGTGCTTTGCCATTTGGTCTCTACAACCCCTGGGGTGTTCACAAAGTGTTTAACCCCTGTCATTGCCTTCGCCGGAATGCAGGGGATCCATCTCTTCCCGTATCTGGACTATATCCTCATCCAAGCATCATCCCCACAGTTGGTCCAACAGCACCTGGACTTTGAGAGGCCTGGGGTTTATCATAAACCTTCAAAAATCTTCTCTGAATCCCTCCCAGGACCATGTGTTGGACCATGCAGTATTCTCACAGGGCAAATGATGGCCTGACTTACTCCAGACAAGATTCAGACCATGACCTCTTATTTCCAGGGAATTCCTCCTCTCAAAGCCCTGTCCAACAGGGAGTTTCTAAGGCTACTGGGATTCATGGCCTCCACCATTCCCATGGTACCATTAACAAGGCATCACATGAGGAAATTTCAGTGGTTCTCAAGGACAGTCTATAAACACCTGCATCCCCTAGAGTTTATGGTACCCTTCTTACCTTGCCTATCCAGGGAACTAAAGCAGTGGATTACTCAGATTGCAAAATGTCCAAGTATTCCCTTGCAACCTCTTCTCCCTACCAGAACCTGTACACAGATGCCTCAGACTCAGGCTGGGGGGGGGGGGGCAACTCTGGATAGTGAGGAACACGTGGACCTACTCCCAACAGAGGGAACACATCAACATCAAGGACATGAGAGCCTTGATATTTGCATTTCAGATCTTGGTCTCGAATCTTTCCAGGAGTGATGAAATGGTACACAGGCAACACAACGGTGCTGTGGTACATCAACAAGCAAGGGGGACGAAATCCTAGATCCTATGCAGATTGGCTTTAAAGGCATAGGAGATTGCACTACAGAGACTGCTCAATGCCAGAAGTCTAAACCTCAAAATGCATGCAGTTGAGGCACTCCTCAGTATGGAGAAAATCGATATATGTGTGCAGTAACAGAAACCTAGCTTATGGCTCCAGAGAGCACTCCAGCACTACCAGGCTACAACTCGTACCATACATTTCGGCCACAAAACCCGGACCAAAATACAAAATGTGGGGGGAGTATCCATATTCATCAAGGATACCCATACCTCCAGGTTAGTGGCGCAGCACGATACTTCAGAGATCATCCAGGTGCAACTAACAACGGGCAAAACTGCTATTCAAATTATAGCTTGCTACAGATCACCCATCATGTCCCAGCACCTCCACTCCGCATTCCTGGAAACACTGGGAAACATAAAGGTCCTACCAAACGCCCTGATATTGGGTGATTTCAATTACCCAAACATTAACTGGGAGAACTACTCAAGTACGAACTCCCTTGCCCAACATTTCCTAAAATTTATAAACTCAAACGCCCTGGATCAACTGGTCAAAACCCCCACCAGAGGGGACAACATATTGGACCTGGCCATCACCAACATGGGCGACTGGTGTTCTACACCAGAGATCAACCCCTCGCTGGTTAGATCTGACCAAAAACTAATCACTCTGGATATCCACATTCTGCCACCACCCCCGGTCAAAGAAACAACCGTAAAAAAATTTTCAAAAGCAAACTTCACAATGTTATGTAGTTCTATCTCGCCTCCATTATTACGTGTGGTTCGCAGCTGATCCTCTGCTCTGACTCTGCCACTTAGAAAGCCTGTAAACTTCTGATTGGCTCGTGGCTAATAGGTATCCCATGGTGCATGTGTACATTCTCCAGATCTCGTTTGCCACGTCTTCAGTCAGAAGCTTCTTTTGGTTGGCCATGGCTAAGTGATTTAGTTCTTTATTAGCTTCGTGCGAAGTGTTTTTCTGATTGCTGATGGCCTTATTGTGATACCGTTTTGTGTCTATTAATCGGACTTGACTTATTACTGGATTTGACTTATTACTGCTATAAAATTCTTGGGCCTGTTGGCCTTGTGTGTGGTTCCCATGAGTGTGTGCTTTTGGACTAGACAGTTTATCTTAGAGGTGCTAGTTTGTTTCCATTTCCCTTTGCACTAGGTTTGTTTAAGTTAGAGAACCTAGTAAAACCACCCTTTATTTTTTGTTGCGATAGTTAGGGCTAGATCTATTTAAGTTAGAGGATCTAGTTCCTCTCTTATTGAGTAAGTGTGTTGATTGTTTCTTAAAATCGCCTGTATTGCTACTGCCATTATGTCCAAAGAACATAGAGCATAAACAGTCAGGATTTAAAAAGTGTACTAAATGCTCACAAAAAATGTCCATCACTGATGGACATAGTGTCTGTGTGTACTTTTTAGGGGCCGTACATCTTCAAGAAACTTGTCTTTTTTGCCATTCCTTTAGTCCTAGAGTGCTCCAGGAACGGAAGAATAAGCTGATCCTAAAAGGCATGTTAAAACTTTTGGTCAGGCCCAAGGGGGGACACTTGGAACCGAACCTCTTCGATGCAGAGTCTTACTCTTGGTGCATCGGCCCGAGACCCTACATCATTCTCTGAGCCGATTCCTTTGGAGCCATCGGCACCTACTCTCTCTTTGGAGCCGGAGCGTCTTTCAAAGCCTGAGGAATTGGTCTTCGTGAGTATAAGGCGCATGTTGGATACTTCATCCGTAGCACGTAGGAGTACTGATGCTATACTCCATGTGCAGACTATAGTCTCAGCATCCTCTCTCTCTCAGGATGGTAGAGACTCAGCCCCAGGACCCCCATTTGAGTGGTCCCTGATCTTCTGAGACCTCCCCAGAAGACCCCACTGAGGAGCCCCCTCGGAAGAGATCATATAAGAGGAAGCATGTAGACTGCCCTGATGAGTCTTGTCACATCTGACACTGACCTTGATGAGTCAGAGGGGGTCCCCCAAGTCATCCTCTGAAGATGTCTCCTGCAGACATTTTGGAGATCCTCAGGCAGAGAAGGCGGCTGGCCCACCGTTACCCCCTCCAATGAGGAGTCAGTGTACCTGAAGGCTTTTGGGTCTCAACTCTCAGCTTCATGGGTGTCTCCTCCATTCGACGAATTACTGGATCTTGTGAGTCAGAAAGCATGGCAGACTCCTGATGCTGTGGAACCGGTCCCCAGGAGGCCGAATAAATTTCTTTCCGCCCCTAAAGACAAAGTTTATCCAAGGGTTTACCTGTTGATGCCATGGTGGTGGCCACTAAGAAGGAGCTAGCAGAGACTTTCTTCTATCCATCCACCTAATAAGGAATCCCGAACGATGGATAGGTACGGGAAGCGTATCTTCTCTTCAGCAGCTTTTAGACTCCGCTTAACTATCTATCACATTTTACGAGACTTCAGAGAGATCTCCTAAAGGAGTTAGGAGATTCTCTTCAGGGTACCTCTACTGAAGCAGTCCCATCTACAGTGTCTGCTCAGTTGGCTACTCACATCTATTGTTAATTCCTCCATATGGCTGATCTCATACGCAGCTGATGGTGTGAGTAGGGCGGCGGGCTCAGGAGTTTCCTTGAGACATTCCTGGATGTGTCTATGCAACTTTGCTGAGCCTTTCAAGTCTACATTCACCAATGCTCCCGTGGATGGATCCTCTCTTTTTGGACCCAAGGTGAGATACCATCACCAGGTGTGAGCAGGAAGGAAAGACTCTCTCTGCCGTGGGAGTCCGTTTTACTGTTCCTTCTAGACCTTACCCTAAAGGTCAGAAGAGCAGCAAAATGTGGTTCAAGAAATCGGAGACCTTTCCAGGACGCACGAGGTGATTCCTCCTCCAGAGGCAGGGGAGGAGGAAATAATGGTAGACGTCACCCTAGAGGCAGGAGAGACTCAAAATAAGGGAGGTCGTGATTCTTTCGTGACCGTCCCTATCAGCGTTCCTGATGTGAAACCTGACTGTGTCTCTGGTGCCGGTTGGGGGTTGCCTGTCCTTGTACCCAGAAGCCTGGCTAAATCTCACTCGAGACAAGTGGGTACAAGACATTATCACCAGAGGTTACTCTATACCCTTTTCCCTTCCACCACGCCCTCCCAAATAGATCCCAGATGTACCACCCAATCGCAGGGATCAAGCGGCTATAGAGATAGAAAAGCTGGTATTAAAAAGAGTCCTCCAAAAGGTCCGAACAGACCAGACAGGATTTGGAACATACTCAAGGTTCTTTTTAGTTCCAAAAAGAACAGGGGACTTGGAGACCCATCCTAGACCTCAGCAGGTTAAATGTATGTAAAGAAGTCCAAGTTCCGAATGATCACTCTACAATTCATAATCCCTTTGTTAGGGAGAGACAGCTGGATGTGCTCAATAGATCTCCAGGATGCATACTACCACTTGATGATGGATAAAGTATCAAGGAGCTACCTACGCTTCTGGCTGGGAGCCAATCATTACCAGTTTCGGGTGCTACCCTTTGGTCTCACCACAGCCCCCCGGGTGTTCGCCAAGTGCATGGCAGTAGTCACAGCTCATTTGCGGCATCAGGGAATCCAAGTCTTTCCATACCTGGACGATTGGCTCCTGACGGCCACCACCAGGTATTGCCTAATTCAGTCCAGAGATTCCACAATTAAGCTCTGTTCCCAGTTGGGAATCTCGATAAACTGGGAAAAATCCTCTACTTTGCCCACTCAGTCTGTAACTTTTATAGGAGCAAACAGACACGGTCGATATGATAGCCAGACTACTTACAGACAATACAGAATCTTGTGCAACAAATTTACAGGATACTTCCCCTTCGAACAGTCAAAGCAAAGGTGGTGTTGCAGCTTCTCGGAACTATGGCGTTGACCATAACCTTGGTACCTTTAGCAAGCCTACATATGCGAATACTCCAATGGCTCCTGTCATCCCAGTGGTTGTTTCAGCAGTTGCCTCTAAATCATCAGATTCTGATTGTTTCTTTCAAAAAGGACCTACGCTGGTGGATTCAACCAGGTCATCTTACCACAGGGACTCCCTTTGTACCGCACTAACCCATTGCCACTGTGACCACGGATGCCTCTCTGATAGGGTGCGGGGGCATTATCTTGGCAGGACTGTCCAAGCCACATGGCAAGAGCAGGAGGCCCATCTGCATATCAATGTCCTAGAGATGAGAGCGGTGCTCCTAGCATTGCAAGCACTTCAACTTTCTCCCTCTAGGGACGATAGCTATCCAGACCGACAATATGTCGGTGGTCTGGTATCTAAACAAACAAGGGGGGACCAGATGTTGAGACGCCCTGCGAGTTTGGAATTGGGTGATTTCTTCCCAATGCTTTCTCATTGCAACGCACATCCTGGGGACTTCCAACGTGATAGTGGACAAGCTAAGCAGGGCTATATTATTACCTCACGAATGGTCCTTGAACCAGAAAATAGCCAGTATGATCTTCCACAAGTGGGGACAACCCTGCTGTGACCTTTTTGCAAGCCCCATCAACACCAAATGCAGCACCTTTTTCTCTCTCATCCCCCCTCCGGGAGAGTATCCAAGAGACACACTAGTACACGATTGGCCCCCCAGGACTCCTTTATGCTTTTCCTTCTTTTCCACTCATCCCCAAGGTCATACAGAAAGCAATGCTGTTGGGAAGCAAGATGATCCTCATCACTCCTTACTGGCCTCATCAGATTTGGTTCCCTTTTCTCGGGCCTCACCTGTTAGACTATCCTTGGGCTCTGGACCCAGTGCCAGACTTCCTGACAGACATATCAGGTTCTATTCACCCCAGTCTCCACACTCTCAAACTGACAGCATGACTGCTCTAGTTTCGTCAATAGTCAGGCTTCATGATTTGTCTCCAGTGGTAACTCGTATTATCTCTTCTCACAAGCCTTCGACTAGAAAATTGTATCATAGTAAATGGAAGTGATTTTCTATATATGCACACAACAGAGAAGTTGATCCATTTACAGCTCCCATTACTATTGTTCTAGAGTTTTTTTCAGAACTCTCTCACCAGGGTTCAGCGGCTGCTACACTCCAGAGTTTAGCTAGCAGCAGTATCTAATTTTCATGTGGGGATTAATGATTCCAGTCTTGTGTCTCACAAACTGTGCAAATCTTTTCTTAGGGGTTCCATGATAAGACCTGTGCAAGACCCGTTCCTCCTTGGGACCTGAATCTAGTCCTGTCTAGACTTACTCTGCCACGTTTTGAACCAGCCCATAGTTTTCAGCTGAAATTCCTGCCTTGGAAGACACTCTGGTAGCAATAACCTCAGCCAGACGAGTTTCTGAATTACAGGCTCTGTCTCTTAAACCTCCATATTTAATTTTTCACAAAGATAGGGTCTCTCTCCGGACCAACCCTTTTATTCCTAAAGTCTGTTCTCAATTTCACTTAAACCAAACAATTGAATTGCCAGTGTTCTTCCCTAATCACTCCAATAAAACAGAGTATACATTCCACCAATTGGATGTGCACAGACAACTACATTTCTATATCCACAGACAAAAGGATTTAGAAAATCAGAACAGCTGTTTATTTCTTTTGCTGAGGTGAGAATGGGCTTGCCATTTTCCAAGGTTACACTATCGAACTTAATCTCTAGTTGTATTTCCTTTATTTACAGTTCTCAGGGAAAGGAGTTGCCCTTTAAAGTTAAAGCGCATTCCACCAGGTCCTTCTCTACTTCTGCTGCTTTCCAAGCCAGGACACCTATTGATAATGTGCAGCAGCAACATGGGCTACCCCTCATACCTTCATTTCCCATTATAAATTGGATTCAACTTCCAGGGGTAGAGCCTCATTTGGTTCCACGGCACTCAGAAGTATCTTCCAGTGAGCCACCCATTCAAGATGCTAGGGACGCTTTCCCACATGTAATAATGGAGGCAAGATAGGGCTATATAACAAAGAAGTTATGTACTCACCGTAATGTTCATGTATGTAGCCCATCTCGCCGAACATTAATACGATCCCACCCACCAGCCCCCTTCCTGGATTATCTGGATACAGTTTTTCCTTTTCTACAGTGGTTTATACCACAAGGGTGCTTTTTATTACAGTTTATTCTTCCGGACCTTTGTCCTTTTTCCTGTCCTATCCTGATAAACTAGTAGCAAACAAGATCTGGGGAATGTGTGCATGCACCATGGGATACCTATTAGCCACGAGCCAGTCAGAAGTTCTCAGGCGTTTAAGCGGCCAAGTCGGAGCGGAGGATCGGCTCCGAACCACACGTAATAATGTTAGAGATGGACTACATACGTGGAACGTTATGGTGAGTACATAGCTTCTTTTTACTTAAGACTGAGGTGGGAAGTTTCAAAGCCCCCATGCTAAAGGATAATGCTGTCCAAGCTGCAAAATCCTTTACTAATGCACTCTACGGGCACCTACAAGAATGCATGGATCATGCTATCCCAAACAAAACCAAGACTTGCTCCTCCAAGAAAAGGAAACCAGTCTGGTGGACCTCTACCATAAACAAGCTATACAATAGGAGGAAACTAGTACAGCAAAGAGTAAAATCCCAAGGAGGGAAGACATTCCTGATCAGTATCAGTAAGAAACTATGTTCCCTCATAAAATCATCCAAGGCTAGCTTCGAAAGAAAAATTGCCATGGACTCCAAAGATAACCACAAGGCATTCTTTAGCTATGTCAAGAATCTAAGTGGCAATTCTCAGATCTACTCTGAGCTGGTGCAGAATGGCACAAAATACACTAACAGACTGATGTAGCCAACATCCTGGCAGACCGGTTCAGTGCAAACTTCACCCCCCTAGCACCCCCCAAAAGGGCCCATAACTATACCAGAAGAATGTAGTGCCCCTGAAATCAGCCACAGGTTAAAACAGTCCTCTCCAAAGCCAAAAACACAGCATCAATGGGAACGGACGGTGTCCCAGGCTGCGTCCTACACGTGCTCAAAGATGAACTAACCCCTCACCTAAACACAGTGTTTAAACTCTGCCTGTGCACAGGCTACATGCCCACAGAGTGGCGCACAGCAACTGTTATTCTGCTCCACAAAGGTGGAGCCACAGTGGACCCCAGGAACTATCTCCCTATAAGCCTGACTAGCTTGGTCTGCAAAGCTAAGGAGCGCATCATCATGGATCTCATTAACAGCGACATTGGAAACCTCCAAGCACTGGACCCTACCCAGTTTGGCATTACCAAGGCTATAGACAAGGGAAAGGTGGTCCACACAGCCTACCTAGACCTCGCAAAGGTCTTGGACACCATTCCCCACTTGGGTATTGTAGACAAGCTCACCAGCCTGAAAATAAATCCCTACGTCATGAGATGGGTTGCCAACTGGCTCACGGGCAAAACCCACATGGTAAGAGTTGCGGGAGCTAGGTCTGACTCTAAACCGGTTACAAGTGGTGTTCCCCAGGGCTCAGTCCTAGGACCCCTCCTGTTTGGCATATACTTCTCAGAGGTACAGGCAAGCACAGAAGGACTATGGCTGACCAAGTTCGCAGACGACTGCAAACTAGGGGCTATAATTGACTCTCCGGCTGACAGACATCCTCCAAAAGGTTCTCACTGAGACTGATACCCGGTGTCAAAACCATGGCCTTAAGCTAAATGCTAAAAAATGCAGTCATCCCCTTTGGAAAAAACAAAGTACCCACAAACTACCACATAGGTGGTAGCCCCCTAAATACGGAAGATGTAATAAGGGATCTGGGGACCCAAGTAGATAGTAACCTCTCCTTTGATAATTACATTGCCAAAGTTGTTAGAACATCCTTCTATATGGCCCACCTAATCACAAAAGGGTTTGCATCCAGATCGAAAGAGGTCATTGGGCCCCTCTACGCATCACTCGTCAGACCCATCATAGAGTACAATGCCCCATTTGGGATGTACCTTACAAGACACCTGCAATAACTGGAAAGACCACAGAAGTTCCTCACCAAGAGGATTACTGGCCTCAAGCAGATGCCCTATGCAGCTCGACTGAAGAAGCTCCAGCTGTACTTTGTTGCATACCGCCTAATCAGAGGTGCTCTCTGCCTGACATACAAGGCCATGCCCAACCCAGAATTGATGGACATGCTCCACCTAAAGAAAACCATATCCCCTCGAGCCACATGCTCCAGGGATCTAAACCTCAGCACAACAATAAATAGGACATGCAGGAGGGATTCCTAGGGCTCTTGCTCTGGAACAAGATTCCAAACTACATAGGCAGAGCTTCTCGCTAATCCTCTTCAAGAGAAACTTTGAGTGGATGAGAGACCAAGTTTACCCCAGGGATCACTTCAATGGCTCTGCTGGACAGAGGCACAGGGAACTAATCTAAGGGGGCGGCGAAAGCCAACACATTCCGGCTAGGCTTATGCCTTCGGGCAGATAACCTAGTACCTACCTATGAACCTATAGGTATCCTTCCTAGCAGTCTATATCCCTTCAGCTGAAAATGTGATGGTAGATTCTCTTAGCAGGTCCATGACTTATCCCACGAATGGGTGTTAAACAGGGATGTGTTCCTGGACCTGGTTTCAATGGGGGATATGTCAGGTAAATGTTTGCCTCCCACTTGAACAAATATCTCTCAACTTATTGCACCAGGATATTCACCCCTGGGGCAGGAAGGCGGATGCTCTTTCCTTCCCATGGAAGGGCATGTTTGCTTTTGCATTCCTCCACTTTCCTCTTGTACAAACAGGTCTACTGAAAATTCAGAGAACAGCCTCAAATCTTGTTGATGACCCCCTTTTTGCCAAGGCAGTACTGGTTTCCCCTTCTACGTCATCTAGTTAAGGACAATCACCACAAGTTACCCCTCAGAATGGACTTACTCACACAGGAGAAGGGAACTCTCATATGCCCCCAAATATCCATCCTGAACCTTACACTGTGGGTGATAGGGTGCTGATTCCCTTTAGACACCTTTATACCGAGGAAATGCTTCAGGTTCTGCAGGAGGCAGAAAAACCCATTACCAGAAAATATCTTTTCCAACTGGAAAAGATCTTTGTCTAAAACAAGACTTTCAACCACTGTCTGTAGATCCCCCAGTGGTTCTGTCTTACCTGTGAGGTTATGAACACTAGCTTGTCATATTCTTCCATCAAAGCACATCTGTCTGCCATCTCAGCATGTTTACCTCTGTCCCCTTTTGGCTTCCAGGCTGGAAGTCTAGCTTTTTCTCAAAAGAATGCTGCACATTAGACCCCCAAGGAAGCCTATTCCCCCTCCTTGTGATCTTACTTTTTGTGTTGGAAAAGCTTACCTTACCCCCCTTTGAACCCATTAAGGACTGCACTCATCAACACTGCACATGGAAAACTATTCTTTTGATGGCTTTTACTTCAACCAGAAGGGTCTCTGAATTGCAAGCTCTCATGGCCTCGTCCCTTTCACAGTTTTCCATAAGGACAGGGTTTCCCTTCATACTAACCCATCCTTCATGCCCAAGGTAGTTAATGAGCTTTCCCCAACTCAAGCCATCAATCTGGCTACCTTCTTCCCTTCACCACAATCTTGCAGCAAAAGGATCCTTCATTCCTTGGATGTGCATAGACAACTCTGATACTATTTGACTAAAACCATATCCATTCATAAATCAGATGAGCTCTTTGTATCCTATTACCCAAGAGCCCTAGGAATCCCTGTTTCCAAGCAAACTATTTCCTTTTGCTACACAGCCCATGGTAAAAGGCTTGTGTCTCCAGTGAAGGCACACTCCACTAGGGCTGTGACTTCCTCTTGGGTACAGCTGCCATTTTAGAGGCAGACACATGGTCATCTGTTCACACTTTCACCAAATATTACAAGTTAGATGCCATTTCCAGGTCGAGCAGGATTTGCCAGGGCCATTCTGCATGGCTTTGTGGAAAATGCATCACTTCCCTCTCTCAATATTTAATAGCATGAGATTTTGCACTCTCCCTCATGTAATTGATACTGCAGCATATCAATAGAAGGATATATAGTTCTATAAAATCTTGCCATAACTATAGAGATGTCATTCTCTTCTATATGCTGCTGTATAGTTTCCCACCCTGCCTTCCCCCTGATGCTTGCCTGACTCCATTTATGGCTGACATGCTGAATGATGTAGACTGTCGCATGTACCTTCGCAGTAGCATCTGTCTTTTGTAACACAGCTGGATGTATGAGTCCGTCAGAGGAAGACTCCCTCATGTAATGGATACAGCAGCAAATAGAAGAGAAGGCCATCTATGGATATGGTAAGATTTTACACAACTGTACTGTCCTTCCGGAAGTCATCCACCCCTGGTAACTATTTACAACACACCCCTAAGAGTCGACCCAGAAGTCAGGAATCCCTTTGGCTATCACATGTCTACAGTAGAACTTATAAACAAAGGTATGACAGCTTGGTCTAAGGTCGATATTCCAAAGTATTCAGCATTCATTTGACCCCTCATTGAGTACAATGCTGCCTTTGGTATTTATCTAACAAGGCACATCCAACAATTGGAAAGTCCACAGAGGTTCCTCACAAAAAAAAATATAGAGCACAAGTAACATGTCTGTACTGACCATCTCAAAGCCCTATACCTGTATTCTGTCTCCCTACAGCCTGTTCTATGCTTTACATACAAGGCATTCAGACACCACACTGACCTCTGCATATCTGCAAAACAAACTGCACCAGAAATATCCATTATAAAGACTTAAATCTTGCCTGTGATAAAAAATAGGACCTGCTGGAGAGACTGGTATGTATCCAGAGACCATGACTTCTCTGCAACAGGCTCCCCTGCCATGTGAGGCAGAGTTTCTCTCTAACCCAATTTAAGTGTGACTTGGATAATTGGATAGGGAAAAGGAAATGCATCCCTGGTTTAGAACCTGTCTCTAATGTATACAGGAATCTTCCAGCCCCCTGCTTGTAAATGTTTCATCTACCAAGCTGTTGCTTACACTTTTCAGGGGTGTCTGAACTTGTCAGAGTTGGTTTGCGTGGCTAGGCTGAGTAGTTAGCAGTTGTTTCCTTCTCATGTCCAAGTGTGATAAGAGCTTTGTCATAAGACAGAGGCCTTTTTCACAACCATGACTTGGCATTTCAAACAAAAATGCCTTCAAGAGAGGTATTTAGAGGGGGAAGAGGCTGGGGTAGTCAGCCAAGTGTGGTTAGGGATGATGATCTGTACCCTCACATTTTTCATCTTTCAGACTCCCCTAACCATGCACAAATGTGTGCATGTACACACCAGCCTGGTAGGGTGAAGGCTTGCATTTTGTATAAATTAGTAGCTGCATAGATGACTGTTTTTAGGTACAAACTGGAATTTAGGAGTTTGATGCCCTTCATAAGGATGGCAAAAATCCCAAAGACCAGGTAGCTCTGTCAGGACAAGTGCGGGCCCAGCTGCTTACTTCCATAGCAATAGACTGGACCAAGAGAATAAGGATCGGGCGTCTGTTAGACTGTTGTCATCCCAAGAAAAGATTACCTGTGGGTACCCATAATGGGGATTTTGTTAAAGTAAAGAACTCAAGATGCTTACTGAAGTCCTTGTTGCCTTTACTGATTCTGATTTTGATGCTGGTCAAAACAGATTTGGGCAACCATATATCCCTATTCCCATCTTCAAGTACCACAAGAAATTCATAAGGTTCCTAGCCATACCTTTCAATCTCTTACTACAAGAGATCTGGACAAAACCTGACTAAATAGGGGGACAAAGGCCCAAGAATAGGGACACACTTTAAATTATAGTCTTATAAGCTTAGAAAGTTGCTAGAATAACAAGACAGTCATACAAATTTATTTATTTGAAATTTGTTGACCATGATAGTCTGGGTTGAAGCTCTTTTTCAGCGAAGGCCTGGGGAGAAAAGCTCCAAATACATTTTGCAGTAAATGTGTTGTACAATAAGATTCTCTATAAATGCATTAACAAAACATGAAGACAAACATGACATTGTGTACAAATCGTGGTTAACACAGGTGGATAAAAAAGTGACAACCTTGAGAGGTGGTTGACAGTAGTCAGGTCAACCAGTTAGTAGAAGGGGGAAGGTTTTAGTGGAAGTGGGTGCTGAGTGAGTATATTAGAGGTAAAACTGATGAGTTTAGTTTCAAGTAGTACAGCAGAAGTCCAGAATTCATAAGTGAGGAAGGCAGTAGAGGGCCTAGGGAGTAGGTGTTCATGGGAGTGGATACTGAAGGAGTACTATAGAGGTAGAATTAATAGATTTTAATTTTGTAGGTAGTACAGAAGACCGTATTTAAGTGAGGAAGGCAGAGAGGAGAGTCGGACCATATTAGTAAAAAAGTGGTTATGCTGGACAGGATGTTGTGCAGTAGAAGAACAGAAATGGATATTAGGAGAAGAGGTGGAAAATAAGGGAGGGGGTGATTAAGAGGATAAGGAGTGGAGTTGGGGAGATGAGTTACAGGGACATGTCCAGGTGTAGTTTAGGGAATATTTGAGGGATTTCTTAAATTTGTATGACACTGGTATGCTTCTAAGGGCCAATGGAAGCTTGTTCCAAAGGATGATGGGTGAGTAACTGTATAGACTCTGACTTGCAGACTTTTTTTTGGTTTGTAGATTTGTAATAAACATTGATCAGAGCTCCTAAGAGGACGGGATGCATTATAGAGTGAGACTACAGAGGAAATACTTGGACAGGATGAGGGTTTATTGATGGAGTGACTGAGCAGTTGGGTAGATCTGAGGTGGATTGGAAACGCAAGCCGGTTGAGAAACCTAAGGGCCTGACAGTGGTGAGATTGAGTGGCACATTAGCAGCAAATCCGACAACTTTATTAATAGGTAGCTTTGAGTTTGGGGAGTAGAGAAGACTGAAGGTTAAAGATTGGTGAACTGTGGAAGAGGTTTGAAGAGGTTGGAAAGGAGGTAAGCATAGGCAAGTGTAATTCTGGAGTCATGGATTAAGGTATCTTTTGTTCCTATAAAGGAAGCCAAGCTCGTAATGAGTTTTCTTGATACAGTGATGAATGTACTGGTCCAATTTCAGTTGATCATCTAGGATTACTCCAAGAAGCTTTGTATGGTTGTCAGGAGAGCTTATGGTGTTGTGAAGAGAGGAGATGTAAAATGAGGATTTAAGGTGGTAAAGAGATTTAGGAAGGAAGAGTTTTTTTTTCGGGGGGGGGGGTTAAGTATGAGGTTTTTTTTTTTTGTAAGCCAGGTTTCTGTAAGATTAAATGATTGTGTGAGGGTGTGTGAGGGTGAGTAGTTCAGTTGGGCTGTCTGCTATGGAAATAATTGTAGAGTAATTGGTGTACTGTGTGACACTTGCCAGATTGTTGCCATTCAGAAAGGTAGCTGTTAAACTAGGATAAAGTTGCAGAGGAGAGGTTGAGTTGAGAGAATTTAGAGAGAAGGATAGGGTGGGAGACATTGTCAAAGGCTTTGGACAGGTCTAAGAAAAGACAGGAGACAGGTTTGTTGTAATCTCTGGCTAGGGATATGGTATTGGAGAAGGAAATAAGAGCAGTGGAGATGCTGTGAAGAGGGTGATAAGGTTGCTTTGAATGAGATGGGCCAGGATTGGTTTGTATACACAGTGCTCAAGCATTTTGGAGAGGGGCGAAAGTCTGGCAATTGGTTGAAAGTTCACTGGAATTGCCACCTTTGTGTATAGTACAGAATTTTTTTCCATAGGGTAGGAACAATTGATTCAGATATTGAGTGATTAATTAGGATGGAGACAGGGTATGCTATAGATGTAGCAGCAATTTTTAGGAAGAGAGATGGCAAGTTGTCGGCTGAAGGGGAGCAGGACTCTAGTTTGAGGAGGATTTTTTTTTAATATAGGTAGTGGGAATGGGTCTTGGAAGGGGAGGATTCTAGATAGGGAGTTATGGGTGGTGAGGGGTGGGTTGGTTAGAAGTCAGTGTAAGTTTGCTTATGGTGTCAATGAAGTAAGAATTAAAGATGGATGCAGTTTTAAGGTGTGTTGCTGGGGCAGAGGTTGGGTGTTCCAGAAAGACTTGGTTTTGGGAATGTGTAGTTTGGGGTTGATGGTAAAAACATCTTTTCATCATTGTGTTTTTGTGAGATTTTGGGGTACCCTATATCTTTGGTCCAAGACAAAATCTCCTTCACACTATCAAAGTTTTCAGTCTTTTTTTTTTAATTGGAGACAGAGTTGAGTTGGTGAGCCAAGGAGCGATGTACGACTTGACCCTAATAGTGTGTGGAGGAGCAAGGGTGTTGGAAGTATGATGCAGCTTCTTTAAGAGGTAGTATAAAAAGTGGACCAGTGTATTGCTGAGAGAGAATTATTGAAAATCTTGTTGTTAAAGTTAGACAATTTCCCATATTCTTAGAATTTGTGGGGTTTGGGAATATGGGGGGGCATTTGGAGAATACGTATTTGGCAATGGTCACTGATAAGTAGTGATTCAGGCTGAATATAGTGGTTGGGATTGGAAACAAATCCAGTCAATGATAGAATGTGAATTGGTGGATTTGTTGTGGAATATGGGGGTGGAGATGAGTTGCGCGTATTCAGAGGTTAATGCAGGTGATAGTTAGCAGTGAGTTAAAAATGATTGACCAGTGATGTCAAAAAAAAAAATGACTAACAGACCAAAACTATGATGTGAAAAATCTGGTAATTCTTCGAAAATCTGCACAGTGTAGAGAGGTATGTTTCTATTAGTTTCAAGTTCACCTGTTTGCACCTTTACTTCTGCCAAAATATTCACCATATAATTTCAGCATTTTGCTCTTAAGAGTCCAAAGCTTTAATACCTGGATGACTACTTGATTCAGACTCTGTCCCAGGAGGTGCTAAAGAAGCTTAGAATCAATCTCCTGTTTTTCCAGCTTGAGCATCTCTATCAGTTACCAGAAACCTGTTTGCCAGCATCAGTTTCCTTCTGGGAGCAGTGCTACATGTACAACAAAGACCAGGGTCATCGTCCAAGCAGAGAAGGCCCCTTTCCTCAAATATGCAGTAGTGCTTAATGGCCATGGAGGTGTTAAGGGTCCTATGGTACATGTTTGCCTTACATACTCAATATCGCTGGTGGAGCTTCATATGAAAAAGATAGTGGTACCTAAAAAGCTTACGACTGCAGTACCTGCATCAACTGGACACATTATCTAGCCTTTCTAAGAGAATTAATATGGTGGGAGCAACATGTACACCCAAACCAAGTAATGGTTTTCACATAGCTGCAGAACACTCACATTGTAATACATTGAACCATGATAGGGAATACACTAAAAGCTTCATGATTTAGTAAAGGGTGATTTACAAGGACAAAGGCATTAGTGTCTATGAAATGCAAGTATTGTTCTGTGTTCTTAAGATCTTTGTATGTGCACCAGGAATAGTAAGATGAACTGGTGTTTCCACAGTCCTGTAATATGCAAACAAGGAAGAAAGCATTTACTCTTACCAACTGTTCAAATTGGCTGTGATTGCATGGAATATATTTTCTCCTTCAGCATTTTGTGCTGCTTTGCCCCTGTGCTTTGTTGAATGAGTGGGAATCCCATACCGATAACTCCTGTACAGGTAACTGGTTTTCCTTACAACTAAAGTTGAAAGAGGAACCCCCCCCCCCGGTGTCCTTAACTTTGCCAGTATATGGGGAACACTGCTACATCCAAAGTCAGCAGCCTAAACTCTATGCTTGGATGCTAGGTCCTGGATTCTCCCATTGGGAGAGCATTTCATTTGAAATCCAGTCTGTCCTACTTGACTTGAGGAACACATGCTTATCTCTAGGAAGTCCAAACCTGAGCAAGTAGAGATCAGCTTAGTGTGATCCTTGCTGGGTCATGCTAGTGAGCCTCAGAATGCAGGAGTTCATGATCTTTAAATCCGCTTTGGATAATGCTGAAAAGCTCACCCATTTTTCACAACTAGCCTCCCCCCCCCCTTCAGCCTGACATGCAGTTACTTTTCCTCTGGGCAGGAGGGCTTCAGCTAAGGGACCCTGGAAACCAATTTTTCTATTCTGGGGCCTACATTTTGTAACTGGAAAACCCAATGACTCTTAACTCATTACATCTGAGTGATACCTCCAGGGGCATCTGCAGTTAACTCCTAGTAATGCCTCTAGGTGTCAAATGTTGATTGTTCATATTTGCATCAATAATTCCAAAACCATGCTATGTACAAGGTTTTAAAATATTTAATCTTAAAGCTTGCACAATGGCAAACTCAACTGTATTAGATCTCTGTATAGTTCAGGTAAATGGATATTAACTGTTTTTATGAGATTAATTTATGTAGATATAATTTTCACAACGTTCTAAATATCTCAACAATCAGGCAACCAAGATGGAATTCCTTGGCCTCATATGAAAGCTTTCAGCTAGATGGATAAAATGTTGCTGACTGTGTAACTTGAATGGTTGCTGTGAGATATTCTAAGTTGTTTATAAAATATTACAAATGTAATAGTTACTGTGACTTATAAAATTCAGTTTAAGACATAGACCCTAAAGAATACTACCACTATAAAAATAGTTTGTGTTTGAAGAGTTTGCAATTTATACCTCTTTCATAACACCTGTGGTTCCAGAAATATGAACATTTGTTTGAAATGTGAGGACTTAATCGGGTTCTGTCAAAAGGCTTAGGCTCCACCCATTGGAAGTTACAGTGCAAACTTCCTGAGCTCCATTGGAGTGAATGAGTTAAATGTCTTAATTAGCCAACAACTGTTCTTGGAAGCTTTTGTTCAAAAAAAAAAAAGTGTCCACTTCTGTATGTACACTAGGTCTATGAGACACAAGCCCTGGCTACAGAGCCTTTCATTGGTTTCTGATGCTGCCCTGAAGCAGCATATTCAGTCACCAGTCCTTTCCTGAATCTCAGAATAGGAGATACCAATGTACTTTACTGGATATGCATAAGATCTGGTACTACTACTCTACCAGTATTTCTCCTTCAAACTCAAAGTAATGCTGCCAATGTCCAATACAACTCTCTCAGAATGGTTAATTAATTGCATTGCCTGCTATTGTGATTACCATGAGATAACACTATAAGGGCAAGCCACAAAGCTCACACCGAGGGCTATTGCAATTAATTTCTTCAAAATGAGTCTGCCTACTGCATCTGTGAGATTGTTACCAGGATCTCCATCCATCCACACACACTATACATTTTTTTCAGAGGTAGAACAGATTTTGAGTGCTTGGGGCATCCCTTGTGGTACTACAGTAGTGCATCTAAGTCCAGATCAGAATGCTGCATATTTGAATCATGTCAGGGTCATCTTATTTCTATATAAATGGATGAGTAACTGTAAATTCACTCCTGGGGTACTGCCATATCCCTTATAAACTGAGGCAGTCTGTAAAATAACTCTGCTGCAACACCCAAACACTCACTACTCTGATATTACCCCATCCCATATTTGGGGAATCTTTGGTATTATTGGTAGGCTTGTAAAGGCTGTTGTGCCATTAGCCTAGTAATCACCTGTGAATCTATATAGTACTCTACACTCATAGTAAGTCAGCAGTAATTGTGCTGAACATAGTACAGCTGTATAATATGTAAGAGTAGCTGCTCAAATACGGGGATCACTGTTGCACTGTATGCTCCCACCTACCTTCCCTTGATTGTGTTTGGCCTATTCCCCCTCTCCATAAGTATACATTTGTTTTAATCTGCAAACTGGAAGATGAATGCTTGCCTGATGTCACACCTGATCCTTACTGTGTATTATTCACAGGCTTACTTGATCTTGGAATAGATACTCATTTTCTCCATCTCCAGAGATGGGATAAGGCCATCCCACTCTGGAATTAGATTTGGGGTGGGGCAGAATATCTTCCGTGGCTTAAATCCCATCTGCAAACGATATTGTAACAGTAGTTTTCATATTCAGATACCGCCTGCTAAGCAAGCAGTAATGGTTGACTGGGGTGTGGTGTGAGGCCTGATGCTGTAAGAGGAGGGATTGTCTCACCCCCCCCTTCCTCCTGAAAGGGTGTTATTTCCCCAATAACATCCACCATGAAAGGTATTACTCTGCTTGGAATATGGAGCTGTTTAAATTATTTCATATTTGCTTTTATTAATATATACCAGTGGTGGCTCATGCTGTAGGACTGCAGCCACCCCCCCCCAGCTCAGATGTGGAAGGAAGCAATTTACAAAATAAAATAAAAAATTGCAAGAAAAAAAAATCATGAGTCCCAGAACTCTGCTCGTGTGTGAACTCACATAACAGCTTCTGGAACTCCGTGCATGCGTTGAACTCCCAGAACTCCACACATGCACTTACAGAGCTCTGGACTGCTGTGTCAGCAGTCTGGATAGGAGGAAAGGCATCTCTGTCCCGCAGATGCCCAGAAGTCTATACGGTGATGACTGCATAGAATGGAAGTCATCTGTACTGCAACCTCGGCAGGCTGGAGCCTACTCTCGCTGGGGAACCTTCCCCGGGAAGGACGTTTAGCTTGTGTGGGACTCCAGGAACTAGATGTTTGCTGCAGATGGACTCTGGGAAAGACATTTAGCTTGCAGATGGACTCAGCTTGTGCAGGACTCGAGGAACTGAAATGAAAGCTGAATCAGGTGGGAAACTGAAATGAAAGGTGCATCAGGTAGGGGTGTGTGTGTATTGTTTTTGCATTTAGGGAGAATGGAGAAGAGACATGCTTCATGCAGAAGAATCTGCTTGCATAGCTATTGTAGTATTCTGTGTTTACATAGTACAAAACCTAACAGACTGCCAGCAGACAGGACAGTATTACAAATGAGCAATCAGTCTGAATTGTTTCACATTACATGGGAGGTATGTTTATTATAAATATTTTTTTGTGTAGTATGTTGTCAACAGGATAGTTTGCATTTTGTGTGTACTTTTATTTCATAATTGTTGCAAACTATCTAGTTTGCCACTGAGAAAGCAGTGCATTTCCATATAGTGATGTTGACGTGAACCAGTGCCTCAGAGATTAAAAACAAAAACAAATCCAAGATACAGGGAGATCCAAAACATCAAAAGCCTGAGTGAACCCTGACCAGAAATAAATGCACCTAATGCTTTAGATTGTGCCACTGCCCATTACACACAGTAGAGCATTGCAAATATCCACATTAAAGAGTGAAACAAATTAGTTATTGAAGTACATATGATGTAAACTCTAGGGTTAATCTTATATGATTTGATGTAGCAGGTGAACTTTGAACCATATGGAGCTCTGCAGATTTAATCTGTGTGAAATTTTTGTAATGTATGTTATTGCCATCACTGAATGGCTGACTTGTGCTCTGTCTTATGTTCCTTGTAAAGTCTAAACTGCTGCCACTCCTTGGTCATATAAGCTAATACCATTAGCATAAAATGTCTTCAAGGTATAAATCCTCGCGTGCCTGCAGTCATTAAAGAATTTTAGATGGTGCTGTAATTAAATGAATTATACCCAGTATTTCCTTGAGGTGCCAAATTTCAAACCCACAGGGATTGTTAATATCTGTGAAGCAAAATTTGGTTAACTAGTTGGCTCAGTATCTATAACATGTGTTTTCCTTTTGATTATTTTATCAACATAGTTTTCACAGTTTATTAATCTACATCTATTACTGGTCAGTAAAGGTAGCTGCACTATGAAACTGATCACCTGGTTTTAATGTAATTCCAAATACAAAAACATGAAAATGAAACTAGTAAACAAGACGGGTAGCAGCAATGCCAAAGCACACCAATAAACACACAGAAAATAAAGCGCTTTTCGTTTGCTACTATTGGCAAACTTCTTCAGACAATATACAAAATCACATTCAGGTTATATATACCTCCCCCTTTACATTAATTAACTTACCAAAAGGAATACTTCTCAAGTTCCAAAGCCATCCACTGTCATAAATAAATACAAAACTATTGTAAAATACTTTGATAAAAAACTAATCTAAACTAATAAAGTGGTAACAAATAAACCAAAAAGTGATATTTATAATTAGTGTTTTAAAAAACATTTCCATATGAGTCCTTTAAAGTATTTTTAACACTTATAATCGTACTAGTGTAAACTTCAATATGAACCACAAATATTAGCATTTGTTTTTTCATCATGGGTATTTAACCAATATTATTACTTTATCCTAAAATCATCTTTTAAGCTTTAACACCCTACTTGTACTACAATTTTCATTTATGCCTGGTAAGTTGTATGCATTAAGCCTAATCTGCCAAAACAACTCCAGTTCCTCTAATTTCAGTGGTGTAGGGCCACCTCTTACATCTAGGTCTGGTTGATCAATCACTAAAAATTTAAAGCAATGCCCAGGAAACTCCGCTACATGATTAGCCAGGGCATTATCTTGTTTATTCCTGCTGATGGCATAAGAATGCTCATACATACGATCCCGGAGTCTTTTCTCCATCTTACCTATGTAAAATGCTTGGCATCCCTGACATTGGCCCAAATACACCACCATTCTAGTATTAGTTAGCCCTACACTTCAACTTATACTGGACATTGTGTACAAAAAATCTATTAGATTCCATTACTAACTTACAAAAGTTACAATTTTGGCATTAGTACATACCAGCAATTTTTGGCTGTTTTTTCTTACGTTGTTTATAGTGCCTTAAAGTTCATCCCTTTCCTAAATGTAGTACCAGGATATTCTCCTAATTTGTTTGATATATTAGCGTTACTTGCAAAAATAACCCAATTTTTTCTTAGTATGCCTATAAAATGGTAACTAAATGTATTGTAAGTTGTAATAAACTTTGTTTCTGGTAAATCAAGTGTGGCAAGGGCTCTCAAATTTGTTAGAGGAGTTTCCCATGTTATTTAATATAACTTCTTGTATGGTGACAATCTTGTCCATAGACAAAATAGGTTTGTACATTCCCTTTGCACGTCTGTCACTTCCAAAATCAATCCTGAGATTAATTCCGAAGGGTAACCTCTCTGCGAACATCCTTCCCAAGAGTTGACATTCCTCTTGGAAATCGTGCTCTGTGGAAATTATACGGGCTGCCCGCACTAGTTGGCCTTTGACAACTGAGAGTTTTTGATAAAAAGGGTGGCAGCTCGTGAAATGTAAAAACGTGTTAGAATATGTTTCCTTCCTATATATTTTAGCCTCATAACATTCCTGATTAAAATTTTTTGTTAAGCAGATGTCTAGGTAGGCTATTTTATAAGTGTCAAAAGTGGAAGTGAACCGAAAAAAATCAGTTGAGGTATTAAAGGTGTTTAGTATTGCTTCACCCAACTTATTGACCATCAAGCAGGTTAAAGATGTCATCCAAAAACCATGTATAGAAAACTAGTTTAGTTTTGATATTGTTATTTTTAAATACATACTCAGACTCCCAGTGGGCTATCACTAAATTAGCTATACTAGCTCCACATGGAGAGCCCATAGCCACACCTGTTTTCTGAAGAAAGAAGTTGTCACCAAACATGAATAAATTATTATATAAAACTATTCCCAAAAGTTCTTTCACAAGTGAAATTTCCTTTGTTGTGGCCCTATTCCTAACCATAACTCTGGTTACCCATTCTATTCCAGTATCTTGTGGTATACTGGTATAGAGATCCTTAACATCCACAGTAAGGAAGTTATGGTTAGGGTTAAAATCTAACTCATTCAACTTCTCTAAAAATGACCAGGAATCTTTACAAATTTGTGACTCAGTTTCACAAATTTTTTGTAAAATAGAATCTATCACCTTTGCACAGGGGTAAGTAGGTGACCCACGTCTGTCCTCTAGAGGTCTCATAGGTGGATTCCTCAAGTCTCTATGTATTTTTGGAATTCCAAAAAGGTAGGGGTATCTTGGAAACTGCGTAGACATGTAATTAAATATATTTTGTTCAATTCACCCCTCTATATACATACCTAATAAACTATTCTTTATTCCCAGATATGCTTGATTAATCTCTGAACAAGAACTAATTTTGTAAGTGGGGTCATCTAACAAGTCTACCATTCGATTATAGTAGTCCATATTGTCAAAGATTACCAGTCCCCCTCCCTTATCAGGTTTACAAACTCTAATGTCATGTAATTTAATGAAATCCAAAAATCTCTTCTGTAAAGTAGGGTCATTAGTATGAACTTTACCCCTGTGTTTAACATGAAAGCGAATGTCTAGTCGCACATTTGTTCAAACACTTGAATAAGTGGATGAAGAGGTGGATTAGAGGTACTTGAAATTCTAAACTGGTCATTTTGTACTGTGGTTAAATTTGAACCCATCAGGTTAAAATTCAATTTCCTCGTGAAAGTTTTAAGATCTATAATTGTTCTAAGTCACAATTTTGTTTAGGAACATATGTGTTACCCTTGGAAAGGAAATCTACCATATCTAAACCTATACTGGTGGAAGAAAAATTATAGACTTTAAAATCATTTAGTCTATTAGTAATTATTATGGGTTCACTTCCCATAGGTGCTGAATCAGCTAAACATGTGTAATGACTAGTAGATACAGTCACAGAATCTTCGGAGGGTAGGAGGTCACAAAAATCTTTAACAATCAGACTCCTATATTGCACTGGATTGTCATACTGTTCATTAATCCCATATGACATTGAAGTCAAATCTTGTTTTTCTCCTAGTTCTATTTCTTTTTCCTTTGATTTCTGTTGGACCATTGCTTAGGTCTCGTCCCCATTTGATTCCCCTCACAAAAATTCTGTTTTTTTGTATTACACTGATTATTAGTATTAGCCAGTCTTTCACTTCTAGTTTCTGTTAGACTTTGCCCGTCAGTTTGGTTAACTTCATTTTCTTGTGCCATAGTATTAGGCAAATGGCTAGTGTGTTGAAGAGTAAGGAGCTGATTAATATAACCAGTAGTGGAACTTCTTTCAGGGGCAGTTTTCCATACTTGGGCTGTAGAAGGAAGTGGATAAGCTTTCCCTTCCTTATACGCTGTAATATCTCTATCTAACTTTTTAGCCTTATTATTTTTAAGTTTCACCAGGTACTGATCAATACTTGTAAAAATACGACTGTATTCATATTTGTACCTGGAAAAGTCACTATCAAGTTTTATTTTAGCGTCTAATTCAGCCACTTGATTATTCAGTTCCTCCACCCAAATGGTGTAATGCTTGACTATACACTCAATCAACTCAAAGCCTTGGTGGTCAAACAGCCCCAAAAGTTCCTGATGGAAAGCTGAATTAGGCACCAACCCAGTAGGAAATTGGTGGTGCCTTAAACCTTTAGGCACTATTCTACATTTCAAGCACTCTTTAAAATAAGAAATTTCCAGGTGCAGTTTTTTAGCTTTCAATAATAAATTGTCAAATGCTTTAAGATGTGACACAATGTCAAAAGTAAAGTTATTACCTCCTTCCCCTGCAGACTGTCTCTCCATTCCAGGGGAGGCTATGGTGAAAGAAAATCTCTCCGCTAACCAAGCAGAAAGGTCAGGCAATGCTAAATAATTATTCCCTTGCTGGATATCCATGTTGACTCTCTGTACTGTTGAAGCGCATTGGTTAAAAGACAACGCTATGTTCACTGGGTTGCCTGAAAGATTAACTGAAGAGTTACATTCTTGTCCATTAAGGGGCAATAATCCTTTCGAATGGTTAGTGGCATGTAAATCATCCGTTGGTGTCGGTAAGGCTGTTCGATTAGCTTGGTTGGTATTAGGACCCAACTCCTTCCTGTTAGTCATTTCAGTGGATGCCTGTACAACTGGGCATGCAAGTTGTGTTCCAGTAGTGATAGAATTATCAATTGTTAAAGGTGGCAAGCTCTGTTGAATCGCTTGCTGCTGTTTGTCCAAATAGTCGAGTCTCAAACAAATTGACTCGACTCTGGTAAGAAGAAAATCTAGTTGATTTACATTAGATTATTTTTCTGACGCTGGCATTGCTCCTGCAACGCTATAACAGCTCTTCAGCATTTCTGGTGTTTTGTTCGGTTCAAAGTTGTTTTTTTTATTTATTTTATTATTTTATTTTATTTCCAGTTTGATTACCGGGGAAGTCCACTGGGCCATTTTCAGTGGAGAGAAAAGCTCCAAAAGCAAAGCAAATACAATCTAAGTTACATAGTGTAAAAGATAGTAATAAAATATATACATTTGGAATAACATTACATTGAAATACAGTTAGTAAAAGCAAATACAGTATACTTCAAACAACATCATTCAGGAAGGTAGATACAATAGATTTAGTAGTTTCCTTCAAGTAGCAGGTTTGACTGAATGAAAAGAAGGTGTAAGGTTACATGCTATTTACAATATTTACATAAGTACATAAACTGAGAGTAGAATATAGTTTGATCAAGCAGTGATCGAGAGAGAAAAAGAGAAGAAAAGAAGATAGTATTAGGGTAGAGTAAAGAGAAAGGATGTAGAGGGTTCAAGGGGAATTTATGTAGATTTATGTAGGATGTAAGCAGGTGCACTTATGTTTAGAGGATAAGTAAGAGAAAAGTTGGATTTTGAAGGCTTCAGTGTTAGATGTTGTTCTAAGAGAAGAAGGGAGAGAGTTCCATTTCCTGCCAAGAGACTAGGAGAGAAGGAGCTGGCCAGCAGGGCAATTGGGTTTGTGGATGGTGATTAAATTTTGGTGTTCAGATCTAAGAGATCTGTTTGGGGTGTATGGCGGAAGGATGTTTGCTAGGGCTGGGCATTTTTCAGGGTAGAATATTAATTTGTGAGCATTGGTTAGTTGGAGGTAGTCTAGGTAGTTAGGGAGTTCTAGCCAGTTCAGAGTTTGTAGGGAAAGACAATGGTGAGAAGAGGTTTTAGATTTGGTAGCAAATTTAGAGATTTTATTATAGCAGATTTCGAGTTTAGTGGAGATGGAAGAAGACAGGTTAGTAAGGAGAGGGGCTCCATATAGTAGAGATGGTAGAAGATAGGTAGTTGCTAAGGAATGTCTAGCGGAGTTGGAGAGAAAGCAGTTGTTCTTATAGAGCATACCTAGCTTTTGGTGGGTTTTCTTTGTTTTGTTGTATAAACACATTGGTCTCATTGCTCGCTGACCCAGAAGCCATTCCAAACTCCAACAAGTAAAAACACGAAAATGAAACTAGTAAACAAGACCAGTAGCAGCAATGCCAAAGCACACCAATAAACACAAAGAAAATTTAATAAAATAAAGCGCTTTTTGTTTTCTACTATTAGCAAACTTCTTCAGACGATATACCAAATCACATTCAGATTATATATACCTCCCCCTTTAACTAATTATTTAATTAACTTACCAAAAGGAATACTTCTCTACATTACTTCACAAGTTCCAAAGCCATCCACTGTCATAAATAAATACAAAAGTATTGTAAAATACTTTGATAAAAAACTAATCTAAACTAATAAAAAAGTGGTAACAAATAAACCAAAAAGTGATTTTTTTTAAAACACCAATTATAAATATTTCCATACGAGTCCTTTAAAAAGTCTTATTAACACTTATAATCATACTAGTGTAAACTTCAATATGAACCACAAATAGCATTTGTTTTTTCATCATGTATCAGTATATATAACCTGAATGTGATTTGGTATATTGTCTGAAGAAGTTTGCTAATAGTAGCAAACGAAAAGCGCTTTATTTTATTAAATTTTCTTTGTGTTTATTGGTGTGCTTTGGCATTGCTGCTACCTGTCTTGTTTAGTAATTCCAAATACAGGCTGAATTTTTGCAGTACATCATTTTATTATTCCACTATAATAACTATAAGGTTCATTGTATCAGTTAATTGCTTTCAAGCAGGGAGGCAAATATTCAATTTAATATCGGAGCAGAGTGTAAGCAAGTCATTTCACTCTTCAAAAGTAGTTTCTGTATAGTAATGTAAGCATAGTGACAGCTAAGCAGTAATAACCATAACTTCATACCCATAGACGGTGTTTAAACAATCAAAGTTCGATGCCTGTCGCATATAAATGACCCAGCAACTGCACTCACAAAAATACCAGTTTCATTAAAAAGATAGCAGCTAGAGTAAATAAACATTGCAAAGATGAGATGAGACTGGTCCAACTGAATATAAATGATGGAATGATAAGATTAGAGTACAGATCATATGCATAAAGTCTTGTTTTATAATTTTAAGAGCTGTGAAACACTGCTTTACCTCAATCTACTTGTAGACATACTATAAATATTTTAAAATACCTTTATTAAATTATCACTTCAGATATAAGCAAATATAAGTAACAGAAAAGAAAACAAATTATATTAATATTTTCCATTTACATACATTATACATCTTTTCTTGTTTTGTAATCATCAGCCCAACATTATATAGATTGCTGAAATCCTGCCTTCCCTAAACCTCATGCCTCCTCTTCCTGATTATTATTCTGCATGCATTATTCCCACTTCCATTTATTCCTATGTAATTTACTCCTTCCCTGTTCTAAAGCTCCCTCTTCTTAAATATTTTATTTTATTTGTTGTTTTTGAACAACTTAGCACATGATGCATGACAGATCAGTGTTGATGCATTACAAAGGCATGTGAGAGGGGCTTAATAGACCAATATTGCTTATAGGAAGTTTTGAAAACAGTGTGTTTAGTTTCTGTGGTTAGACTGATGTGAGATCCTACAGTACACATTTTTAACAGCAACTAACTTTAATGAAACATTGTAAAATCCATATACCAACCCCACGGTTTGCATGCATCATTGGACACTTTTGACAGCATATACAGGTTCAGACTAGTGTATCACAAAGCAGATGACTCAAGGGTATAAAGCAGAATACATGCTGTATAATGTATGCAAGCAGTCAATAAATGTGGTAACAGTTTGTCTGGTGACTCAAACACAAACAAGGTAAACTATATACTGACAGCCATGGAATGTCTACCAAACATCTTTTGTAATACAGACAACTATGAGAGACTGGCTCCTGATTCTGACTTGCAAAAAATGCAATAAAGATGTAACTGAGTTTTACATTCTTTTTTTTTTTTGTCTAAGCTGAAGTTTATTAATTTACGTATCAGGACTTGTATGACTGGGGTTTCTGACAGGTAACCAACTTGAAGGGCCAAATCTCTTTGACTTGTGTAGTTTTGTAGTATAATCATGTACTAGAACAGTCTGAAATCAGTAGTAGCAGCCTGTAACAGGTCTACCAACAGAATCTGAATGAGTGAGTGTTCTATAACCATGTAAACACAATGTGCCTATTGTCTATTGCTCTGTCCCTATGAAACAAGCTAGGTCTGGTGTAGTTTCTTTAAAGTCTTTCAGGATGATGTATCATTTGTGTATTAATCTGATGTATGTGAAGGCTAACAAGGTAACAGTGTTGTATACCTTCCCACCATTCAGTACTATATACTGAATGTTCTCAGAGATATGGTGGTTCCCACCTTCATTCACTCCAAAAGATACCAGTGAAAAAAAATGAAATATATGCTTAGTCTGACTTCCTGATGAGCATTTCTCTGCTCAGTGGAGATTTGTTTTTTGTTTCAGGAACTTACCAATACCTGTGCAGTTTTTCTGGCATCTCCCAGCTGTATGCATAGTTTGGTGACACCGATCAACTCCATCTCCATACTTCTATTAAAAATATTATGGTAGTCGCGTTATAGTATACCGGTCAACCTCTTAGTGCAAGAAATCTGGAGAGAAGCTAAAATAATGGGATTCAAAGGCCCAAAAATAGGGACAGGTTTTAAATACTGTTATAAAGTTACTAGAACAACAGGCTTAGTTTCTGTGTGTATTTTTCTGAATAGTATGAAACTGAAATATCTGTCATTATTTAGTGACTTCGATCCTCAGTGATTTCAGAAAAACACATTTTATGAGGAACAGACCAAAAGTCTGGACAATTGAAAGATATGCCACAGTCTCTGAACCTGCTTAATACCTCACTTATCAACAATACTGGCATTTTCTGCCCTACCAAGTTTCTTCCCTCAAATCAATTTCTTTGAATTTCTAGGCATTAATCACATGATCTGATAACCCACTAATGATCAACGTTCAATATCTACTAATGCATACTTACTGTTTTATTTGCCTTTACTTTCATATGAATGTAATCTAATTAGCAAATGCGTTGTGTAGTTGTATATTACTGAAAGCCTGTTTAATAATGTTTAAAATTAGCACTGCCACCTATCCTTTTTTTTTTTCAGGACTATCTGGAAATCAAACCAATTGTCCGGTCATCTGGAAAAACACTGAGCAAATCGATTGTCCGGTCATCTGGCAAAACTGAACAAATCATTTAGGAATGAAGTCACGAAAAAATGACAGACATTGAGTTTTAGACTTCACAGCCTCAGGAAAATGCATGCTAAAGCAAGACATGTTATGTGTATATCACTGTCTGTTTATACAAGAGCAATTTTTAGTACTGTTTATATGTTCCCCCAATATATTTGCTTTGTCCGGATTTCCTGCATTAATAGGCTGAGAGGTACATGCAAATAAATCGCTTTATCGAATTAGACATATCCAAATCTCTCAACTCTATGCGATTTTGGCTCAAAATGTTGCTCTTCTAATAATCCCTCTGCAAAATGGCAGTTTTTGAAGAAAGCATGGAGGGTTTACAACTGATGAATAAATGTAATGATCAGTTATAGATTAGTTTTATTTCATAAATGCATGTCGATCCTCTTAGTTTGTCAGCTGCTCAAGTTAGCAGTACTAATATTAAAAAAGTGTCCCTTCTTGGACAGGTTCCCAGCTGTATTATGTGGCTATTTTATATATTTGCATCACATTTTTGGTCTGTTTTTCATAAAATTGTATTTTCTGACAAATTAGTGGCAAATAATTAAAGACTGAAGTTAGAAAATAATGACAGACATTTGAGTTTCAGATTTCAAACCCTTCAGAAAATTCATGCTAATGCAAGACCTACTACTATTACATTACCTTTCTAAGTTTATAAGAGCAATATTTAAAAATTGTCCTTATTTATGGGCCTTTGTCCCATTTCTATGTATGGCTTTGTCCAGATTTCTTGCTCTGAGGTTAAGTATGACAAATGTCAGGGTCATCACAATCAGCCAGAGACATTTCAAATTGTGACATACTTGTTGCACCCCACTCCCCCATGTAGTGACTCTGGATGTGTCCAAGCAAGGCAAGGAGCAGATATGCAGTGTAAATGAGCCGAGTATACCCCCATCCAAGGTAGACAAGTACTACAGTGGCTTTTCATTTATCCTTGATTTTGCGGAATGTTCTGGTTTTCTGTCATATTTTTATACTGATTTATGCTTCTCATTATTCAGAAAATGTATGCTGTTGCAGTGCCTCTGTGTTTAAGTAGCAATGCTTTAATGACCATCAGATAAGCTTGTCTGAGATTGTAAGATGCAAGTAAGCTTTAATAAGCATTCTGTTAAAGAATTACCAACATTGAAAGCCTTTTTGTTGTTGCCATGCAGAGAATATTTACATAACTAGATGACATATAAGCCTTAGTTATTGAAATGCACATGACAATATTTGTAATAACGGACAGGGTTTCAGTATTTTCTGAAGCTCATTACATTTGTTGGAGACTTGCAGTTATCTTTGCAGGCTTTACCTGTAAACTAAACAGAATGCCAATCTAGCATGTGTGGTCCATAACCTGTGCCGTAATCCTTTAAGTAATTTATCTTGAGCTTGTTTGCTGTTCATTTTTTTTTTTCACACTTTGAGCATGTTTTCTCCATGAAACAAGTAGATAGTTTTCAGGCAGCAGGTCTTTTTGGATAAGAAACATTTTTACAAGTGGGGATATCACAGAGATTGCTACTTTCAGCATGTTGTTTGGTACTTTTATAAAACTGAATCTTCTTTCGGCTTTTTCCTGGTTAGGATTCACCACAGCAGATCACCTGTCCACTCATGATTGACAGTTGAGCTTTTACGGTGTCAAGTTGCCAGCCCGGCACCCAACCTTCCACAGAAGGCACGCACACCTAGGGTCAATTTAGAGTATCCAATCCATCTACAGCATGTATTTGGGATGTGGGAGGAAACTGGAGCACCTGGAGGAAACCCACATGACCACAGCAAGGACATGCAGACTCTGCACAGAAGGCACCCCAGCCGAGGATCGAACCGGAGAACCTCTTGCTGTGAGGTGGCAACACTAACCGCTGCAGCACCATGGCCGTCCTTCTGAATATAAATTATGATTAGAACTGCAGTGCAAGGAGAAGTGGTTTGAGTCAAGTGCTGCTTGATTTTTTTACACTTGATTTTGACTGGCATTCCAGTAATGTATTTAAAAAGTAATTTATTTTTTTATGCCTCACAACCTTTTTGTTTCCATCTAGATATTAAGTAAGCTGTCATGTAGCCGTAGCCAATGCATTGAAATATTTTTTTCTTCTACACTTCATTTTGTCTTGATTGGACTCTCGTAATGACTGTTTGGCACCCAGGACAGTGTATTTAATTAAAGTTCCAGTTGTGGTTTTGAGCATAGCCCCTCCCCTTCAGCTGTCTCCTGCAGCCCCCCCCCCCTTGATTTGAAGTCAACAGCCGCCACTGTTATATACAGTTTTATATTTTTGATGTAAATGTTCCTCCATCTAATGTTTTAATGTTACTGTAGCATATTTATTGTTGGAGGAAGCATTTTGGATCTAAAATATAAGTTGTGTAAAACCTTAAGTCACACAGATACACATGCAGAGACAGATGAACACATGGATACATGGAAGCACACACAAATGTACCCAGCAATTACAGCCACATTTTTGACATTCTATACACCTTGCCTGTCATTGTGATGAGGAAAAAAACAAATACAGTGCAAAGTGTTGCTACCCCTCCCCTAAAACTATCCAATTTTGAATAACTTCCCTGATTTGCCTCCTGTCTGGTAAACTGCAGAGTATTACAGTTGGTCAGTAAAGCTAGACATTATCTGAATGGTAAGTATGAAACTATAGTGTTTGTTGATAAAAAGCCTCTTTGGATCCAAATTCTTGGGGAAAGAAGTTGAGAGGTAAATATGCATGCATGCACAGAGAAACTGGCTGAATGGAGTTATATTTTTTTCACTCTAAGTATGGCTTTTTAAAACCACTCTTAAAAACAGTTTCTATAAAATGGCAAGTCCTTAAAGTTGTTTAATTTACTTTTATTTATTTATTTATTTTTGTATTTCCCAATAAAAGCAAAACTAAATTTAGTTTGTGTAAGAAAATTATAGCTGTTCACTTTTTTCAGTCCCTGCTTCACAGCAAAGTGGCAGACTTAATTTTTATCAGTTTTTACCTGTGCATTAATTCTCTAGAGAAAGTTCTCAAATCAGGGTGACAATGTATGATCTCATGTCATTTCATTCATTCTTCAGCTGTTTGATTTGGATCTGATCCTCAGATCAGAGTCTACCTCTTATTCCAGATTGTAGTATACTTGACCTCTGGAGCTCCTCCCTTTATCCATAGTGCCCCAGCCATCTAACATACCTCAGATCTTTGTTTCCCACCATTGCAATCAGATGTAGATTGTGAGCTCAAGCTTTGGGTGCAACTTTCAGCTAATTTTCACTTGTTAGTAAGTTTAACTTAAACTACCCTTTTTACTTTTAATTATTCTTTCCTCCCTTTAGCCCTTTTTACATATTAGTCTTATCTTCTCATACTCTGAGTATTGTTAATACCATAGCTGGTGGCTCTTTCCCTTTACTACTTGCACTTTGTTGGTACTTCAACTTTTCATTGTTGGTAATTTTTATTTTCTTTCTTTTCCCCCTTTAATTAAAAACAAAATCTCTACTTTTCTTTCCTTCTGTTTACTTGGCCTTAATTTTTCAATATGTTAGATAAGCTGTCCAGCTTCAAGAACTGTGTGGCATATGGACATAAAATTCCTAATTCAGATGCCCACACTGTGTGTGTGTATAGTGTCTAGGCCCTAAACACCTAGATGTTGATTGTGTGATATGCAAGGGTTTCAACTCCCATGCATTAATAGATAGTTAATACTTAAGGGTCTACTTACCTTTAAGTATTCTGCTATGGCTGCTGGGACTCAAACTCCTAAGAAACAAGATAAGCGCAGTTTTGCTGCCAAGGACTCTCACAAGAGATCCTCTGATTGCCCTTCTGCTTTTATGTTACCTTCAGTTCTTTTTTTTTTTTCAAACTTTGATTGTATTTTTCAACATTTAATATACAAAAATATACAACATGACATTCCTTTATGGGCAGTTAACCTTAATTTGACAGCAAGATAATGCCTTTTCACTTCTAGCTGTGAGATACTGTTTTAGTAACTAGTGAGAGCAGTTGTGTTGTACAATTAAACTGACCTTTTAGAGTTATACAGACATAAAATTAGAAATAAGTGGTAAATAACATGATTTGCTTACACATAATATATACAACTATTTGCATATAGTGCCACAAAGTTTTGAATTTAGTGAGTGATCACTTCATTACAATGAAAGACAGAAATGAAATTGTTAGAGATTACTATCTGTTCAAATCTCATGAGGAGACTTCCAGAATCAATGTAGGGAATGGTTGATAGACATGTTTTTGGTATAGCTTATTTCGCAATGTGTTCTAGAATAAGGTTCCAAAAATTGAGACAATTCATGTGCTTCTTTCTATTACCTATAAACAGTTTGTGGGATATAATATATTTACAGGCCATGTTAATAAAATCCTTCCACTCTATTTTTGACCTGTTGAACGTTTTGGGTGATGTATAGTTTGACTAGTGCAACTAGAGCTATCAGGATATTCAAATCAGAACTGGACATAATGGGAGTCGCATGCAATATAGCAAATTCCCAAGATAGGGTAGGTTTCCCATAACCCATTTTCTGGAGTTTGATACTTAATGAATGTAACGCCTGTGCACTGGCCCAGCAATCAAGGAGCCTCAGTCCTCACCACTAACACCAGTGAGGGGTCTATATAGGGAAAGGATAATAAATACACACACAGTAAAGTACAATTTCTCTTAAGAGCACACAGAGATCACAGTCAGCCTGGGGCTGGTTTCTCCTTTTCTCTCCAGATCCCCAATCAGACTCCCCACTGGCACATCTATAGGTTCCATATCTCAGCCTAGTGGGCAAGCTAAAACCTCCAGCACCCTCTCTGTCCAACCAGTGCTTCATGTCCCTGTCCAAGTAGCTGGCACACACACACTTTGATATAAGAGTTTATACAACCACAAAGACGCTCTTGGGGAAGGCTGGCACAGGTTCTCCAGCTGTGCCATTTTCTGCCCATTCTAAAATGTAGTATCAGCTGCCATCACCCACTAATATTTATTAGCTACTCAAAGGCCCTTAAAAGGGTGTCCAATTATTACTGTGCAATATTATTATCCAAATGGTAAATGTAACCTAACAGTCGAGACTTATTTGGAGTGACTTGGTGCAGCATCACTATATACATGAAATGTACTCTTAGAGCTTATTTTCTCTACACTAAACAGCCACAGTTGAAAGGTTTAAAAATATTTAATAATAAAAAAACACAAGACAATACCTCTTATTACACAGTGCTCATCAAGAGTTCAGAGTTCACAGAGAAATACTTAAAATAATACCGTAGAAAAGTTCTGACATCACAGAAAAACACTTTCCCCGGGATTCATGAAGCTCGGCGTAAGGCTTGCACCGGCCATGCGGCATATATATGGAGTAGTTGCGCCATATGCATATTAATAAAGGTGTGCAGCCACCACAGCCACGTACATAGGAAACGTGAGTGAGTGCATGGGGCATAACGAAGTTGCGCATGGAGGCGTGTCAATGTCTGCTATCGATGAGCAACCTAAACTGCTGAATATTCTGCCTGCAATAGTAATCGCACCTATCAGTGTCCGTGGATACTGAAACGTATGCAAAGCATGCAAGATAGTCCCTGCGAACAGAAAATGAAGAAGCAAACACAAATGCACGGTAGGGAATAACGGGTCCCTACCCTTGAACAAATGACATGAAAACCGTGTGCCCATAGTCCAATGTAGTGTTGATAGCTATATCATGTGGAAGTGAAACATAACATATATGTTAGTGCGCCACCAGTCCAGCCCAATGGAGAGGGTCACCAGCTGACCCATAATGTGAGGGAGGGTACATAGCTGTGCAGATGTGTCCATAACAAAATACACAAGGAGAAATGTAGATATATGTAGTGACCGTATGTCCAAATCATATCCCACAAGGCATGTAATAGTCACATACAAAAGGTATGTCCGTATCTCACATAGCAAATGTGATAGGAAATAGCATGCGCATGTAAACGAAACAGAAGGAGCATATAAACAGCTGTAACAATAAGGACACATGTAGACTGAAAGGAACAGTATGATCCATACCGTCGACTAAGATTACCACCTGTCCCACTTTGCGAGTGACAGTCCCTCTCTGGGCAGATGTGTCCTGACACAAACTTGTAAAAATGGCAAATGTCTAGAGAATATAGGACATAATTATTCCGTAGACATCATGTAATAGTTGCATTAAACATTTTTCACTGAACGTATATTACATAAATGTCATAAGAAACAGAATAAGACACCGAAATGCTACAAGAATAAGCTTAGATATAGGCAAGAATTGTAAGTTCTATTTGCCGAACTGACCGTGGGTATGTGTCGGCCTGTAAAATATTCTGTTTTCACTGCAAATGTCAGACCCATTGAAAAGGTGGAAACACAACCGTCGACTGTGGGGAGGCATTGTCCACAACAGTCGGACATGTAAGGAATAGCTTGGACATAGGAAAAGGTGCCATCCTACCAATGAGTACAACAGGCTGGCAAAATCCAGAAGTCAGCGGTATAATCTGAACGTATATGTGACACAGTCGAATGGGTAGTACCTGGGTATACCAACCAAATAATGAAAGTGAAGTATGGGCGTGTACCTATGTGCGTGAGGTATAGCATGTGGAAAGCAAACATGGCAGGGTAGTCCACACAACCATAAAGGTACCTGACACATGTAGGGTAGTCAATGTGTTACTCTGGCCGTGTCATGGGCCAACAACCAAAGTAGTGCTCTATGGGATGTGATGAATTTGAGTGTGAGGGGTGGGTGGTTAATGGTAAAATCCTCAAAGGCGATACTGTCTCGTATGCAGAAAAGGTGAACCGGAGGTGTATGAGGGGGCAGCGGGTGAAGTGGAAAGAAACACAACCACATGTAGAAACAGCTGCAGGACAAGCAGACAGGCCATAGTGTAGAACACAATCCCACAAACATATGGATATGGAAATGTGCGAGACAAATGTATAGATATGTCACCGACACATACCCACAGATGGGTCCTGATGGAACTGGGCATAACAAATGCAACACACCTGGATGCATAATGGCCTACCCAGCATAACCTCCACACAACCTGCCTCCATACCAGAATGTCCACCAAATCCAGCCGTACTTGGTCCACTGGTTCGTTGCAGACACAGCTACACACAGTGACCCCTATGCATATGTAGTAGGTATTGTCACTCTAGGCAGTGTCAGGATTGCACACCATGTATCCCCTGCATGTAAAACCCCCTGCACATTTTCGTAAAGCCACAAATATCTTCGGTATCTGACTTGTTTTGGTCTAGTCCAATTTTTGGGATATCCCGCATGGGATAACCAACCTGTGTAAATAGTAGAATGGGTATGATGACATGATGTCCAATCCTGTAGATATCTGGACACAAGTCAGAACATGCAGTGGAGGTCCATGACACTGTCCAGCCCTAAGTGGGCATGCATAACCTACTACCCAGGATAAAACACCTTCCCGTGATGCACGTGTCCCGACACGAATAGGAGGGAGAATATAATGCACACATTCACATAGTGGCAAATGGCATGAGGGTGAGGAAGACACTGACGTAAACAGGTTAACCCTGATCAAGTGTGAGGGACACTGACTGTGTGCAGGCGTGACCGACCATACCTGTCAACCTGTGTGAGCAATATATCTGGACAGAGCCGTGAATACAAGTGAGACAAAGGTCCAAAAACAGAGATAATTTGTAAAGATAGCTCTTAGAAACATAGAAATATGATAGAATAACAGTTTATACATTGGCATTAATGTCCGGAGTATGAAGTCTGAAACCCAACTGTCTGTCAGCATGTTCCGATTGCAGTCTTTAATGCTGAGCCAGAGCACAACAGCGTATTACAGAGGTCCGTATCATACCACTCAACTGTCCAGATATTCACAGAATGACCAGAGGTTTGCCTCATATTGTTGTTGTGTGCCTCCGACAATCTGCACCAGTCTGGTAAATAGCTGAGGATTGACATCACTAAATAATGAGAAATATCTTGAGTTTAAGACTCCACATCCTTCAGAAAAGTCATGCTAATGCAAAACCTAGTATTCTATCAACGTTCTAAGCTTGTACGAGCAATCGTTAAAATGTTCACTATTTGTCCCTCCATCGTGTAGGTTTTGCACAGATTTGGTGCTTTAAGAGGTATGGTCTGTACATATTTACAGTAACAACCCTTCACATTTGTGTAATGTACAACTGCATACCTGTAGTCACTTCATGTCCAAAATAATAATCCCCATATAACTGTATACAGGTAATAGTCAAATGTGAATGGGAACACCCCTCACCGTGGAGTATGGACTGTAACAACCCCACCCATAATATGTATTGCCAACAGAATAAACTGCTGACAGGTGCCCAAACACCTGTGTCTATAAACACAGGTACAAATTCATAATGGGGAGAAACTCCCTATCCATATGCTTCATCTGACATTTGAACTCGGCCAGGGAAATTCCGTTCACCAGGCGGACAAGCCTAAACCCAGATCACTACATGAACACCCTGACAAAAACCTGTATGTGCCAGGACTATATGCCTTAGTGTTCTGCATATCCTTGGAGTGATTAACAATGCAGCTTGGGTCCACAGCAGTAGGGAATGTGTAATATGTAGTACCGCGTTTTCCCCAGCAGGAGAATGGATGCCTGTGTTGTAGGTGAAGCGTATGTTGATATAGCTAAGTACTATGGGTATGCATATCAATGAGGCAGAACACCAATAGAATAGTGGTTCTGGCATCCGGCCAACGTGAATGCAGTCCTGGTTGACCTACGACCGCTGCACATATAACTTTAAAGTGTAATGAATGCGTTTGTGCTGTACACACATTTAAATATGTAAAGGTGAATGTGTGTTTCGCAGCAGTCCGTAAACTGGAATACAGATATGTAACTGTTACGGTCAGAATTATGAAAGGCCATGTAAGCACAAATATATATTAAACATATGTAACCCACAATAAGGATATGCAAGTGCGCCTGCGTGTGTGTAATCCACTCACAGCATAGCAAATGAATGCTGTTTTCTCCACGTTATATATACATGGCTCATACCTGTTAACCCCATAAAGTACGAAACCGGACAAAGCCATGAAAACAACTGGTACAAATAGGGACAATCCCCAGATATTGCCCTAACAAACAGACAAAGTGGATAGAATAACAGGTGTGTCACTAGCATGGATTCTCTGAAGGGTATTAAGCCATAACCTGAAATGTTTGTCATTATTTACCAACGTCAGTCTTTAATGATATGCCACTAAATTGCCAGACACAAGGTTATGAAAAACGGGCCAAAGATAAGAGGCAAACAGCTGTACATGCAGCAAAAATCTGTACAGTTGAAAGATATGGATATATATACACATATATCCACAGACTTAAACCAAAGCAAATTATGAAATGAGGAATGTACAGACATATGTATATCTATACACACACACGATACATGAATAGATATATGCACAACAAACATATGTCGCTGTACATATAACACATGTACATAAATAGGTCATGGTATAGCTATTATGGATAGACAGGCAGACATGCATGAAAGGTGAATACACTGCTGCTTTCCAAACCATTGCCCGGAAAGTACCAGTGTGACGGGGCCTGCAAGTTCTACACGTTAAACATGAATATAGGTGTCCTTTGCAGGACCCCAAAAATTGATCCTGTATGAAGTGCGAACCATCATCGATGCAAAAGACGTCACAGCTGCAGCTACAATATAGCTGTACATGCAACTGTAGCAGGTGCAAGGGTAATAACACATGGGTCGGTAGAATGTATGACGTACGACCTGATATCCAGAGAGTGGGGAGTGCTTAGAAGTGTCTTCACACTTTATCACTCACATTAAACCTGTGTAATGGGTACTGTGGAGGGGTGTCAGGTATGGGAATCATGGGTATGCAGAAATGGGCCTAGGTGTTGGTTGGCACAGATCTATTAGGTACGCCTCATGGGAGTGATCGATATACCTATGTGGGTATAGCACACACCTATATTCTCCAAAAAGGTGCAACCCATCTACTGGATATTGTGTAAACCATTGGGGGAAGACATAGGGACCTATATCAGTGTCATGTAGGTGATTATCATGGATGGAAATGTGTACGACCAAGATGGTAACCATACCTGCCAAACTTTCAGAATAAGACAGCTGGACTAAGGCATAGTACATGAAATACAAATAGGGACTATATTAAATATACCCCAGACAAAGTCAGAACGTTGATAGAATAATGGCGTAGTCAGGAATACGAATGTTATGAGAGTTTGCAATCATGACATAGAAATGTCAGTCATTATTACCTAACTTCACAGTCCATTATGCCTTGCCAGCAATCTACCAGAAAGGCACATTATTATGACAAATGTAACAAAATCATAGGTCAAACCTCGGGGCGTTAACCCATAATGTGTACAGGTGAGAGGTATGAAGGTAACCTGTCCTAAATAAATGTACAGAACTAGTGATACTAGGTGGACAGGTGA
Source organism: Protopterus annectens (assembly GCF_019279795.1). Taxonomy (NCBI): domain Eukaryota; kingdom Metazoa; phylum Chordata; order Ceratodontiformes; family Protopteridae; genus Protopterus; species Protopterus annectens. The sequence goes on along the minus strand of NC_056737.1, from coordinate 1,411,831,793 downwards.
GAAGAAAGACGTCCGGACAAATGACAAAACATGTACAAGTCAAAAGCATGTATTCCGACAAATGTGAATGACAACGTATGCCCTGTGTAAGTCAACGTGGAAGGTTAATAGACTCAAAAGACGTGTGTCTCTCAGGGTGTCATGCAGTGTCCAGTCCCCCATACTCATACTTGAGCTCTGCCACTGACGGAAAGCGCAAATACTGGCGTACACATAAGGTACATGATAGAATAATTAGTGTGGATAAGCACCTGTTGGCCTGTGTGAGGAATACAACCCTCTGGGTGGGTGTGTCCTGCAATAGGAATGTAATGGCATCTGGCCCGTGATGGCGCTATATATTGTGTGTATTGGTGTAAGAAAATTGATATCCTGTATCAGAAACATACCTCACAACTGTACAGATTCTCCCAGAATGTGCAGATGTTTGCCTCATATGTTTGGTGTGTTCCTCTTACAATCTGTACCTGTCTGGCAAATACCTGAGAACTGAAGTAATTAAATAATGACAAACATTTGAGTTTAAGACCCCAAATCCTTCAGAAAAGTCATACTAATGCAAAACCTATTATACTGTCAACTATCTACGTTTGTAAGAGCAATATTTAAAATCTGCCCCTATTTGTCCCCCCATCATGTTAGGCTTTGTACAGATGTTTTGCTCTAGGAGGTTGAGAGGTATGATCAGAAACAGATACATGTCTGAGGAAACAGCATTATCGACTGCAAGATAACTCAGAAGGTATGAAAAGCGCTGCAGTAGGAAGTTCAGTATTGGCCGCAGGTATGTGCTGACATGTCAAATGACACAGCAGTCTACATGAAGTACCTATAGGGCTGTCACCTTTACCAATGATGACAGTGGGACATACCCACAGCCATGCATACACCACAAATAGACATAGCACACAGCAAAGCCTAGACCATGATACACGAAGCCTCCGGCGTGTATGAGTTGAGTGAGAGTACAGCAAGGAAAGATGACTGCCAGGCTATTCAGCAAACATCCGTAGGGGTGTGCAAGACCGCCCATAACACTAACATTGCACGGACAATGTTGGGATTTGCAACATACCCCATTTGTATGTGAAAGCTATGCAAATGATGTAACTACGCATACATGAAACAGTAAGCTGTCCGTGCAAGAGCAGAGTTATGTGCAGAAATGCACCCGGATGTTAGGAGACTTAACGTTCTGCACATTGCTAAATGGAGCAATGACAGCTGCAAATACAGTATGAATACAGTTGAAGAAGCATGCCAATGTCTAAGTCCAAGGCCAGTGGCAGCTTTGTCCATTGGATATCAATAAAACAGTAGTTGTCCTCCCCCGATCTCCAGTGTGGAAGCATAGCGCAGTGCCACGAGAACGAGCTGCGCTTCAAAACAAGTCAAATATGTATAATATACATACAAAATGTAGGTTTAGTTAGATGTTAGTATGCCATGCAGATGTATGGCAAGCTGGAGACAACATGGCTACTGCGTACTGGTTGTTATGTGTGGAAGCGCTCTGTCAGAGATGTAACGAAGCATTTGTAGGCAATCTGATGCAAGTGAGGCTGAGGATAGTGAATCACAACATGTCATGCCATATGGGCCAATCCTCTACAGTGTAGTGTAGGATAAGGGGACTATTAGAGTAGAAGATAGGTGACAACATGAGTGTGTATGTATGTATAAAACACTAATCTCACCGGAGCAGTGTCACATGTTTTCTGTCAGTACTCAGTGGAAGAGGCGTGTTATGAGCTATCCTAGGGAAAGTCAGGAGACTGACGGTGTACGCCATGGATACCACTGATGTGACCTGCAAACCTGTCCACAGTGTGCCCGTGCCCGTGTGCACCAGTAAGCTCGAGTAAGCATGTGTGTGCACGTGTGGAAGAACGAGTAAGCTAGTGTACGAATGGTGAAGCCCGTGTAATGTCGTGTATGCGTTTGTAAGAATGTATACATGTGTACTACACACATCACACATGTACTGCACACTCAGACACACATGCTGCCAATACTACACACATCAGTGAAATGGCACAATGATGGAGAATACATCATCAGAATTAACAGTGCTGTAAACTATGCTACATTGATGGTCATAGCTGCAATGCATCATGCCTGCTGATATACACCTGGAAGTAACACACTTTGTGTTAACAGCATGCTAACATCAATACAGTGGAATAAAGCCGCTGTGTGCATCAGCACCAGGTTAGTCTGATCCTGCATTAATGATACACATTACAGGTGGTGGCATGGGTGACATCATATGCACAGGGTGTGGTGTTACATTTCCAGAGCTGTCATTGAGCCATCCAATGTACACAGAGGTGTGTGTGTGTGAGGGACAACGGTTATTGCATGGCCCAATGGTGATGCAATGGGTTTGTGTATGTGATAGCCCTAGCTGTTTGTGGTAAGTGTGTGTGTCTGCATATACACAGGTACAGCATGTGTCAGCCATATACAGGAGGTTGTGGGACAGTCACAGACCGTACCTGCCAGGCTGTAGAGATCACCATTACTGGCCATGGACACCCCTCCATGCATCCAACACAACCCAGTCCTGCACCTGTCAATGTATACACATACAGTCCTGGGATCTGTACCACAACCTGTGGATAAACGTGAGTCTGTAATGTTAACCTGAGTTGCATAGAATTGTCAGTTACTACATATGGATATGAGCCATACTCACTATCCAATGTAATAACCACTGCTGACTGTTGCTGAGATGTGCATACGACCATTCAAAGGTGCTGTACTAACATTGTTTCCAATGCCTGTGTAATACCCAGCAACACAATAACAAGTATAACCCACGATCACTACAGCACACAGTATGTGCACTATCACAGAGCTATAGCAGATGTACATACATCCAAGGTGATCACGTACAGATAATGCAGCACATTCAAGAGTGATAATCCCAACATACATATCTATATACAATATATATATATATATATATATATATATATATATATAGATACATACATACACACACAACACACGTGGCAGGGTTGGGAGCAGAACACAAACGTAACCACTGTGCCACACAACAGCATTACACAGTTACAGAATGCGCTACCGTGATTAGTAGATCACAGGATTCACACAGGCATACATCTAGCCTGCAGACAGCAGCATCAAAGGCAAAGACACCGCACGGATGTTATGGAGAGTGAATACTGTAAAAGCAATGTACTGTTGTCATGCAGCTGGAAACACACACACACACGTGGCAGGGTTGGGAGTCGAACATACACCTAACTACCCTATCACACTACAGCATGACGCATTTACAGAATGCGCTACCGAGATTACTAAACATAGCAGTCCCAAAGGCATACATCTAGGCACGTGTCATCATCCACAAAGGCAAAGACGGTAGGAAATATCTGTGGTGTGAGGCGTCTAAAAGCGGGACTGAGTCCCCAGGCGGACAGGAACATGCGCGCGCACTGGGAGTCGAACATACACCTAACTACCCTAACACACTACAGCATGATGCATTTACAGAACGCGCTACTGAGATTACTTAACACAGCAGTCCCAGAGGCATACATCTAGGTGCGTGTCATCATCTGCAAAGGCAAAGACGTCAGTAGGAAATATCTGTGGTGCGAGGCGTCTAAAAGCAAGACTGAGTTCCCAGGCGGATGGGAGCATGTGCACACACACACACACACACACACACACACACGCACACTTGACAGGGCTGGGAGTCAAACATACATCTAACTACCCTATCACACTACAGCATGACGCATTTACAGAATGCGCTACCAAGATTACTAAACACAGCAGTCCCAGAGGCATACATCTAGGTGCGTGTCATCATCCGCAAAGGCAAAGACATCAGTAGGAAATATCTGTGGTATGAGGCGTCTAAAAGCAAGACTGAGTCCCCAGGCGGACCGGAGCATGCGCGCAAACACACACACACACACACACACACACACACACACACACACACACACACACACACACACTTGGCAGGGCTGGGAGCCAAACATGCACCTAACTACCCTATCACACTACAGCATGACGCATTTACAGAACGCGCTACCGAGATTACTAAACACAGCAGTCCCAGAAGCATACATCTAGGCGCGTCATCATCTGCAAAGGCAAAGACGTCGGTAGGAAATATCTGTGATGTGAGGCATCTAAAAGCAGGATGGAGTCCCCAGGCGGACGGGAGCATGCGCGCGCACACACACACACACACACACACACACACACACACACACACACACACACTTGGCAGGGCTGGGAGTCGAACATACACCTAACTACCCTATCACACTACAGCATGACACATTTACAGAACGCGCTACCAAGATTACTAAACACAGCAGTCCCAGAGGCATATTTCTAGGTGCTTGTCATCATCCACACTGACAAGGATGCCGACAGGGATTGTATAGAGAGTGATCAGTCTGAAAGCATACAGACATATTACTGTCCCATGGTAGACATAGACAAACACATGGCAGTGGTGTGATCGGGGCAAAGTAAGATTTACGGAGCACTACAACAACAAGACATAGACACGGGACACGCCACAGACAGTACACCCTTCAAGATAGTCAACCAGTGTGTACTCAGTAGGCATCCATCGTGACATTGAAAATGGACATCTGTTGCCTGGATGACCACTATTGCTATACAGGATGTCAACGGCCATGCCCATGCACAGAGGGACATCATTGACACAAGGTGTCACAGGCCATGGCCACTCGCTTAGTAATACACGTCCGTTCAGACTGTACTGTGCGTCGATCTGCACAACGGCATACTGGGCATGCTCTCACACTTAGCAGTTGCAAAGGGCCATCTTGCATGCAGACGGAGTCTCAACACACAAGGGCTCAGTTTGGACTGTCATGTGTGTCCATCTACACAACAGCATACTGGGCATGCTCGCACATTTAGCAGTTGCAAAGGGCCATCTTGCATGCAGATGGAGTCTAAACACGGAAGGGCACAATAAGGTATAACTGTCCCCATGCACAGGGTGGGCCATCCTGCATGCAGACGGAGTCTAAACACGGAAGGGCACAGTAATGTATAACTGTCCCCACGCACAGGGCGGTCACACACATGCAGTGACCAGTACACACTCAGCTGCCATCACAGCTGTAGATCACAGATGTACACACCGCAGTCTACACTGTAGCCCTCGAGACATCACCATGTCATTTCTGCAGTAATACACAGCCATACATTACCACAACACCATGTGACACATGACTAGTGGACTGTACAGAGGTCTACAGCAACTGTGCAGAGTAAACATGTACTGACAGGGTTCCAACAGGTGTTATGCATTGCAATTATACCACTATACATGACCAGGTCAGCTCAAGACATACCAGGGGCCCCGAGTCTTACACAGCTGTGACAGATGAGTGTTGCTGTACACCAACGAACACACATGTTTGGATATGTCATACATGTGATTGAAGTGGATGTGTGCATGGACCACACACACAACACACATGTACATAGCTTAGCCTTTGCTGTCCCCCATGCAGAACAGTGGCCTAAGCAATCATATGCATGCAAATGGAAGGTACATCCATGTCTGTTGAATGCTCACAGTACAGGAGGTAGCAATGTTGACCGAGGACACATTCCCCTGTAGTAGTCACCCATGACATCTGTGATGTGATATACCACAGTCCATGTGTTTTGTATGTCAACACACATGTCCACCAATAGCAATGCATACAAACATGGCTACAGGAGACGCATGTAGGACCAACACACATGTACAATCTGTACTGTGCATGCAGCAACCATGCATGTGCAGTGGCTGATGTCCGTAACACAGCTGTGCCTAACTACAACATGCAGTCGCAATGCAGCCCCATCATTGACACCTGTATAGGGTGACAGACAGTACGGTTGGTTGTACATCACGTATGGAGGGATGTGTGTGTGTATAAAGTGGTGAGCCACCTGTGTAGCTGTATGTGTGCCGGGGATTGCTCACAGGTGTGTCACACGCCATCCTACCATGCCATGTGCAAACAGTATGCTATGTCACTGTTACTTGATGGTGATGACATAACGCATATACAGCGGTCAGGTGTTACCAACTGTATGTCACGTGACACCTGTAACACTGACATCCTCCCGTGTGCATATAGCCACACAATTGCCAGACATAGCATTGGTACACATACTGCGGACATTACCACTGCATATCTATCAAACGGCTCATCATATGGCAGGTGTATCATTCCCAGCACTGCCATGTGTGTCCACTTGTGTGACCACATATGGTGGGGACTATGTCCCAGTTGTTACACATCCCTGTACACCGTTGTAGAGATCTGTACATGCTGCAGTGTGGAAAGCATGACGTCGGCAGGTGTGGTGCATCACACACATCGGCTATCCGTACACACATATCTGGCCACCACAGTGTGTGTGTGTATGTATGTATGTATGGCTGTCTGGTGCTTGGTGTAAGGGTGTATGCTACCATACAGTGGAAACAGGATCACTAACCACTCATGGTGACACAGTCTACAACCCTGTTGATGCCATCAGTCCCAGACATACTGGCTACCTGTGCATGTTTCTTCTCTGTGCCACATCATGTGGGTGCAAAGTACTGCAAGGGTGATGACCACATAGGCAAGGGTCCACACCTCAACACTATGGGGTGTGCATTATAGTGCTGTAGACCCTGTGAATGTGGCCATGTTCCTGTACTGTGACAGGGTATTACTGCTACACAGTGTGGCCTCGTGCTATCAAGTGGCCTCTAACATCATCATTGGCTAGACCGCTGTGTACAACCCCTGCACCATGTCAACATACCTGTAATGTTTCCCGGTATGTATGTCACATCTCTGTCTGCTGTAGCCTGTTCAACTGACCACATGCTTCAGGTGCAGTATATGTGCAGACATCTGTGTCATGTTCGACTTTCCAACAGTCAGGTTGAGGGTATGTTTAGCATGCTGATATTGCCATACGTGCCTGTGAGTACTCCACAGTTACACATGGGGGACTGCAAACACTGCTACCTGTAGGCACATGCCAGTACACCATAGGAGGGAACCAGGGCATCATTACCAACATGTTGTTACTGTTGTAACCGAGACACATACTGTGAACATATCACAATGCATGCTGCACCTGGACTACATGGTATGACTGGTGCATGTCGACAGTACACCACTGTTGTCACATACACATCTCTCAGTATTCACACACAACCAATGCAACATACACATCCCTCAATATGCATACACAAGTAATGTTAGATACACGTCTCACTATTCTGTTCACCCTGTGCATCAGACCATTTGAGCATATCCCTGCACTCAGTATTCACACACAACCAATGCAATATACACATCCCTCAATATGCATACACAAGTAATGTTAGATACACCTCTCACTATTCTGTTCACCCTGTGCATCAGACCATTTGAGCATATCCCTGCACTGATGGTGTGGATGACAGGGATGTGGCACAGGCTTCATCATATGCACAGGGTGATACTGTTTGCCAGGGGCATAGGCTGCACCAATGGATGACATCATGTGTGTGGGTAAGGGCCGGTGATTTGAATGGATGTCTGTTCCATATGCATGTGGTTGTTGTGGAGCCCTACAGTTGTATTTGCTGTGTGCTTGCACACAGTTCTGTCATTTGTGAGGCCTACACAAGGGTACTATGGACAGCTCCAGATTGTATAGACCAGGTTGTACAGCTCACTGTGAACCGGACATGACCACGTGTCCTGTGCCTGCCAGGGGTTGCACGGGCACCACCAGGCAGAGGTACAGAATGGCTACTGTCCGACAACACATGGCCACTAGAACCGTGTCCCTGCCAGGAACATCCAGGGCCATGTCCACGTGGCCTGATGTGACCTGGTGTGGACAGTGCAGCACCAGCTGCACTGCTACTGCTACCAGCACTATGGGAGCGGCCATGTGAGGTGGCACGCTCACATGGACCTGCACTAGGTGGTGTAGCTGGCCTATGTCCATGTGGCCTACGCCTCACCCCTACCAGATGTTCCAGCACAGACAGCTCATTCTCGTGGATTGCCATGCCACGGTCGAGGATTCTGACCATGTCACCCAATTGCCTGTCCAGAACATCAGCAAGCTGCTTTTGAGCACCTGCCAATGCCTGGATGTTGTTGTTTAGGGTACTGATAGCAGCCCTCTGCAGCCTCTGTCCTTTCTCTGTTCTGCCATTCAGCACGTGCCTGTACCACCATTACAGTCTGGAACATGCGTCTGGTGATCCCAGCTGCTGCACTATGTCCTGCAGGTGCATGTCTGCCAGAGGTCCTCCTATGAGAAGCACCAGCCACATGCCTGTGTGGCACATCTGCAGTCAGTATACTGCCACCATGGTGTGGAGAGACACCTTCTGTAGCCACCACACGTTCCTGTTCAACGCTAACAGAAGCTGACTGTCCTTCCTCTATGGCCACTGTAGATGCGGTATGTGTTGGCAGCTGAACTGTGTGTGGGTAAGAGGGGGACATAGCTGGGATGGCAACCGTTGGTTCCTGGCAGGGACACGGTTCTAGCCCCTGGCATCCCTGCCTGTACCTCGTGCATATGTTCATCACTGCTAGCATCTGTGGGGACACTATCAGATGGACCGCAGGAGGGTAATGCACCTACATCACCTGTGAATGCAAAGAAAGACTCTAAATTACAATAGACACACTGACACACACACACACACACACACACACACACACACACACACACACACACACACACACACACACACACACACTCTGACACACCATGCATGTGATATGACAGATGGCATGCAGCATGCTTGTGATACAGCTGATAGCATGCAGCTCAGACATCAATAGTGTTTGTAAGCATACCCCTGGAATGCACACTACAGCAGGCATGTGTCATATCATTAGCAATTCACATGATCATGGTAGTATGCATGCATCCCCATGATACACCATGTGGACCAGAACAGGATAACAGTACACATGGCTGACGTGACCTTGACATGTAATCTGCTGACGTGTGCATTAACATGCATGCATGCCTAACACAATGGTGTCCTGACACATGTACAGCGTAGTACTGGGTATCACATTGTGGTGTTGTCCATATGCCCTACAGATAGAATGCATGTTGAGCAAATGTGCATGGGCATGGTAGGGGACTGTGAGCTGTCTACATTGCTGTACAGTGTGATGTACAGACACTGTGCCATTGCATGGCATCATGAGGTGCCTATATTGCTAAACAGTGCATGTTATGTACGCATATCCAGAACTGCATGCATACCCATGACATACCTTGGATTGTGAGCTACGATGCTGAGGTGTATACACACCAAACCATGCTGTGTCATGTGACAGGTCACTGGAGGACATACAGATGACACCCCTGCATGATGACTACAGAGTGTTAGCTGCCTGGCAACCATGTCCACACATAGCGAACCTGTCACATCACCATTTCACACATGACATTGATGTACCACGCACACAAGGTGCACAGCTAACAGTGATGTCCTACAGCAGCAGGGGAAAAGTAGAGTATCTGTGGCCTGGTGTCACTGACAGTGGAATCTGTAAAGGTGACTACCATCATGCTATGACACAGATGTCATGTTCAACACATCTTATGAGGTACACGTCACTGACACCTCCACTAGCTGTGCACAGGCATTTAGGATGTGCAGCGTACCACATCACCTGTACAATCGGTCTAGTATGGCTGTAATTGGACCATGTGTGGACAAAGTGGGACAGGGTGTATCCACATCCCATCTTCTGTGTGGCTATGTGTCTCTGGTCATCCCCCATGGCCATGTGTGCACATGTGTTGGTCATGTATGTGATGGCCGTCTATCACACATGTCTGTGTTTTCCCATATGACATACACCCATAGATGTTGGATATGTCACCATCTACAGGGCTATGTGGAGAACAGGTGTATGTGTGGTATGTGGGGTATGGGTTATGGGAAATTGTGACAATATTGCAGCCAAAACGCTATGTGTCTCAGACATGTCGGATGGAACATCACAATGTGTGAAACCATTGCAGGGGCATCTAACACAATGGTGACGCCTGTGGTCTGCCCATATCACTGCTCACTCTGCGGTACTGGTTTGTGTACCACACATTTTGTTCCACTGTATAGTACATATGCCTCCATTGTAGAACACCTCCACCATTGTATGCACAGCTGGACACACATGTAGCAATGATGAATACTGTGTAGTTTCATGTCTGTGTGTCATTTCAGTTGTATATATTGCACATGGGTGGCCTGTGTGGATGATGGGTGATGTGACCTGTATATCCATGTATTAACTGGCCACATGGCGAACAGATCTATGCTTTGACATGCCTGATACCGATGACTGTCTCACCTGCAACGGACTCTTGTCTGTGCGGCACGCGAGAGGTACCTGTATAGGGTGACAAAGCAGTATGAACATTATCCATGACTGTATGACAGCCACAGGGTGCACAGTGCAAGTTAACCCATTCGCCTGTACATTAGCATATAGTAAGCACTTGTGTGCATACCATACCTCTCAACCTCTTAGAACAATAAATGTGGACAAAGCCTACTATGATGGGGGACATATAGGGACAACTGTGACATATTGCTCTTACAAACTTAGAAATTTGCTAGACTAATAGGTTTGCATGCACATGGGTTTTATACGGAATGTGCAGTCATAAACACAAATGTATGTCATCATTTAATGACTCCATTCCTCAGCTATTTGCCAGAAAGGGACAGATATTAAGGGGACCACACTGACAATGTGAGGCAGACATCTGGACATCCTGCAAATTCCTGTACAGTTCAGAGGTATGGTGCATACACAGGGTAGCATAAAGCATGTGTGTCCACATACCTTGCATATGTTGTTACATGACATGATGTACACTGACACATGCACGTATGTGGGATATACTGGCCATATGTTCAGTACTGACTTACCAGGCAACTCCAGGCTCATTGGTTGGGAGACACCCACCTCCATGATGGCAGCTAGTGTTTGTGGGGGCTGTTCCGAGGGTGTTCCCAGACTGGCCAGTAGCTCCTCTGTGTGTGTGAATGGAGGCTTGGTTGGTGGCGTTCCACCTTGTTCCCTGGCGATTGCAGTGGCACACTGTTTTGCATGACATATCAAGTCCATGCAGTGTCTGCACACCTGGTGGTAGGTGCGGTTGTGGCCGCCCACTTCGTTGACCCTCCTGCGAAGATCCTACCACAGGTCGTCCCGCTGCTGTGCATGCTGTGGCACATGGCTAAATATCACCTCATAGTTCTCATGGAGGTACGGGATTACGACATCATCCTCCTGTCGGCTGTATGCTGGTAGGCGTGTACGAGGCATTATCTGTAAGACATGCTGAAGGTGACAGGTCACATTTACAGACATGTACAGTGATACTGCTGCACATACTTTTCTAGTACATCTGCACAGTTATCTTTGCAAATCAACATGACCCTAACATGACTGGCATGTATGTGTCACACACATGTAACACCCAGTATGCATTAGATATCATCTCCATATATGTGTGTCACCTCATTAGTGTTCCTACTGTATGTGACTTCTGTCTTCATGTGGGCATGTCTGTTTGCCTGCACTGGTGTTTTTACCTATCTACACATGCCTGATGTATCCACTGTAATGCTGTTGACCTTGATGCTGTGTATATGTCACATATCAACACAGACACAGCCTTACTGGACTTGGGCAGTGACAATGCACCAAGTCCGCATGGAAACCTGTACATGCATCTGTTTTGCCATAGACATCTACACTGCACTGTATAGCTGTTCAACATCCTGCCACGGATCGCCTGTGTTGCACATGTGATAGACATGGGACAATGGCTAGTTGGACGTCATTTGCAGGTAAGGTTATCGGCTATAGCATGTATGGGCTGGGTTTCCTAGCTGTATCCGACACCCATTACACCACCGCGAGGGGCATCAGTGACACATTACTGATCCAGATAGTTGATACTACATCTAGCATACGGCCATCACATCCTATGTGGACAGGGCTGCATGGTATGGCGGGAGTATGTCACAGGTATGGCACAGGGATCTGCCCAGCATGTGGCCATCCTAGTTGTAGGACGGTGGTTGTCCATGACGTATGTCTTTCAGATCAGGCTATGGACATGTAGCATGTCTAACAGCATAGTATGGCATATGTCTGTATGCAAGGTGGATATCATGCTGCATACTGGAGGTGAGTATTGTGGAGGCTGATATCTGACATCCACGTATGGGCCGTACCCCTGGAGGGTGATGTGTGTTCCAATATTGGTCACACGGGTGCTGTGTATGCCTGTCCAATGATCTCTGTGCTCATGGATACCACCCTGTCATGTCATGGGTACCTCGGATGACTACCTAAAGGGCCAGGGAGATGTTTCCAGCTCAGGGAGGTGTACTGCACTACACCATTCCTAACACAGTGTCCATAATGTTGACTACAGCCTAGGTATTTCTTAATGGGTACGGGGGTATTCCCCTAGTGGTGTCATTGCTGATATCATCCACCAGAGTGTGCACATATGTCACACACTTCACACACACAGCCCATTCTGTATGTTGTTCGCAACGCTGTGACAGTTATTGCCCATAGGTCATGGCCATTCACATCCTCACATACACAGATGGCTGACATTTGTCTGTGTGGTATGGGCTACAATGCGGGTGGGGGACAACACATTAACCCTGGTTTACTGTAGCTGACACTGTGTGATATGCACATGTCACTGTAGCACCTTTAGTAGTTGTGAGTCTGTCAACAGGCCACTAGTAGAACACTCCTGTGACATACAAAGGCATTTGTAGCCAAACATCCATACTGTCTTGTACATCTGTACTGCTAACATCTACATTGATAATGGTTCATGGACTTGCAGACCATACCCAGCAGTGTTCTGATGTGGCGCCACCAATCATGACTGTCGAACACTTGTGGGATGATATTATCCCGCACCCTATCTGTAATGTATGGGCATGTTCGGCACTTGTTCAGAGCTTCTTGGCACGTTATGAGCTACTGCTTAGTTTAGCATCCATTTCACACCAGTCCCCACAGGTACACTGTCTGTCCATACATTTCCAGCTTGCTTACAGTACAACAGCTGTCGTACACACATCCCTCACATACCTCATGAGACATGGTGGTTTATACGGCGTGTCCACCTGGCACGTACCACTTATATACAGGCATGTCCAACTGGCACGTACCAGTGCTATTGCCTGCACTATGATGACTATGTTGTACATGTGGCAATAGAGCTATTCTCATGTACACAGTCAATGCACACCTCCCAACATACAACAGTACAGCCTGTGGGGGATGCACATATGCAGCCCTGCTGGGGGTTATACTGTCACCAACCCTGACTGCACCTGACAGTCATGTGGGGATGTGCAACATTGGCAACACACCCCACACATCACATAGTCCCACATGATCCCCACCACAGGCCACACATACGGAGACACCTTGTACAGTACCCCTCCATACTCTGTGTGGGCACCAATGGCAGCCCATATCGCCAAACACAACCACACCAACCTATAGCCCACAGACACGTGTGCCCATCACATACAGCCAACAGGGTGTCATAACATACACAACACACCTGTCATAGGTGACTGTCGGCAGTCACACTGCTGTTCCACTCAGCAGGCTACACAAGGCAATAGTCACTTACATCCTGCTGTCAAGTAACTGGTTCTGCAACATAACCTATGCAAACATGCCACAACTCAGCAGGTACGATGTGACTCATCTTCCATGTTTGTGTGACTGAAGTTGTATCTCAGGGCACAGACTACGTGTGCAGGGACATGCAATAGCCCAACAGTGTTGTAGCCCTGATGGTGTGGTCCAAGCCCTGGGGAGCATTTTGCGGTCATCCGGACTTGTTACCACTGTACTACGAGCGACTGTGTCACTCCCAACAGTTGTCCATGCTTCTGCTGTCATTCCACAGGTGTCTAGTATACGTCCGCTTTGACAGACCTGGTCAAACATGATGCTGTGGCACAGTTGACCTGCACCTGTCAGCCCTGGGAGTACGGATCACATGTTGGACTCTTGCTGCTTTTATACTGCCTGTCTTGCACGGTGTCCAATAACAATCACCACCAGAACGGGAACTGGCTAGCGAAGCATGTGGTCATGTCACACAATGCTTGACATCATCCTCTGTGATGCACGCAGGCAAGGCACACCAATATCTCTGCAGTGACTGGGACCTGCCTCTTGGCTCTGCAGAGCACACCTGCATTGACTGGTTATAGACAGACCATACCTCTCAGGCACATACCTGGACTGGCACACCCACGGCTGAGGTGTCCCCATATTCCACTATGTTGTACACACATCCCGGCTGGTTACTTAACACAATGCATCACAGGTGCTCCACGTGCATATAACTGCGTCCGGAACTACTGCTGCTACTGATGTGAGACTGACAGTAACCCACACTTAACTGTGATAGCCACACATGTACCAACACATTAGGCGTACGCTGTCCGTGAGTCATAACCTCCACTCGGCTGGTTCGACCCATATACCACCTCCAAGACCAACAGTATCCTTGACATGGACACTACCAACATGTGACTGCTGTTCCACACCTGGGGGTTATCCCCTCATTGGTGGAATTCGAACATATGCTACTCACCCTTGTTAGCCACATACCAGCACCACACACTTCACGGCATACACAGTAGATGAGTACTACAACACCTACTACAGATGTCGTATGACAGCGGTAGTTGATGTCGTGACAGACGTGCTGGTGGACAATACACATGCAAATGCTGAGACATACCCCAGTGCACTTTATTAGCACATACACAACAATATGGTTCATGCTATTCCACACAGAGCCATGATGGTACACACCAGATAACAGATGACACTCTGGGGGTGCGGTTCCATGGACACACTTTACAACAACAGGTGGGGGCTGTTGCACAGTGGTGTACATTCCCATGGGTGGGGTAACTCATTGGTCAGCCTCGGTAGGGCCACGGGATCCCTCATCACATACTCCATAACTAGCTATGTATACATTACTGTGACACATTCCGAGATGTACCACAAGGCATTATGGTGGTATGTCAGTAGTCATATGCAATATCCACATCTGCTCACACATACAACTGTCACTCTGGGACATGACAGTAACAGGTGATGTTGGCAACATGCTGTCTGATGGCTTCAATGCTAACATTAGACCCACTCACTCCCTACGGGGCCACATTCCTTGCAGGAACATTGTGGTGTACCTGTGGTCACATCTACACAGTACTGACCTGCACTCTATATGTCCTAGGACACAGGCCCCTTGTCACCCTACAAAATCCCAGACTGTGATGTCCACAGACCTCTGAATGGCATGTCTCCCCACTGAGACACCATATTCAGTAATAGCCTTGTACCAGACATTGTGGCCCCTGACTGGCACACAGTGACAGTTACACTCCACACAGGTGGTGCCCCAATGCACGACTGGGACTATTGCCCTACACACCTCACTGGACTGTTATGCATGGCTATAGGGCACATCATCATGGACATCATTCCCTGAGTCTTTGTTGTGCTCCGGTCCTTTGATGCCAGCTGGGCTGGTCTTGTTGGGGCCACAGCATGCCTCCTACACCTGTTGAACACCTTTCATACAGTCGCCAGAGTAGTTGATGATGACACGGGGGTCCACACAGCCTACATTGTCCTCTCACTGCCATTCAGCACCGTTCTCCATTCTGGTACTGGCAAACATACACATCCACCTGCACATCACAACATATGTCTCCGGATGTTATGCAAAGTGGCTAATGGACGGGACACACACACTGAGGGTGGCATACCATATCACATACTGCATTCCAGTTACACCTGGCATACCACAGTCCTCAGTCATGGGGCCCTCATGTTCGGTATATGCTTCCCTGAGGTACAGGCTACCACTGAGAGGACTTCCCTGCCTAGCTTTACAGACCACTGCATACCCAGCACCGTTGTTGCTCCACAAGCTGATACAGACCCAATCCATACGGGTGTCACTGTGATGGATACCGATATGAACATCATGGCCTCAACCTGCATGATACTTGGTATGAACATCACCTTTGCAGTACACCATCCACCCACTGGTTATCACATAGGTGTTAGTCCCCTACATACATGTCGCATTGTACGTGTTTGTAAGACATATGTATGTCGCACACACTCCTGTGATTACCACATTGCCACTGTGGCGTGGATATACTTCTACATGTCCACACATGTCTGTACTGGGTGTGTAGCTGGTACATAGGCACCCATTGTACCTCTGAACACTGGACTTATACACACATCCATGGGTACAACACCCCGCTTAGGGTGTACCTTACACAACAGCTTTACATAACTCAACATTAAAACGCCATGACGTTTATTGAGCTACAACAATTAAAGTTTGCGGCTTATGTACAGACACCATGTTTGTACACATTTGTGGACTACATACTCAGGGGTGACCTCTGCTGCAAAGACAGGGCCCATGTCTGCAAATATGTTAATGGATATACTCTGCATACACGACATAAACAATAGCCACTATGAGCATGATGCTCATGGATATGTGCACACACGCGACAGTGTGTGGCATGTGCTTGGGGGTTGCATTCCCAGACCGGACACTCACCATGCTTTGCGACATGATTCCTGTGTACATCACGCATGGACAGTCAGTAGCAGTGTTCATGTGATACCTCGCTTGGTGGATGGTGGACACATGTACGCCAGGGAATCACTGCAGTGGCTGTACTGTGCAGAGATGCAGGTTACACATGGCTTTTCTGTTCACAGGACACTACCCTAGAGAGGTGCCACTGGTGTGCACACTGTAGTTGTTGTTACACATAGACTTGCCAGACTGCATGGTACTCCACTATGAACCTGTGGAGTTATTACATGTCCTTTGTGCATGGTTACTGGAATAGCCCTTCCAGTTAGATTAGCTGTCACGCTATTACAATGTCCCGTGACTACAGGCCATATGTATCCTGTTATTGTACACGCCAAGCATGTTCATGTTTGTCTGTCACATCTCTTCGGCTATTCTAGTATGGGAGTAATGTTTGCATCCTTTGCAAATGCACAGAGTGGATTACATTATTTATTTCATCATAACTGTTTATACATAAATTAATTACATACTACTCACATCACTATACAATACCTTTGTTCTGCATCATATGCCTGTTCTCCTGTGTAGCATATCTGACATATCAATCTACTGTACTATACATTACACATGTTTTACATGGTATCCCATAATTCAAAGCATACTTGTACAGAGGGTCCACCTTAGACATGTCATTGACGTTATATGCCCATACACATGCTTACTGTTACAGTATATCCACATATACTTTCCCCTGCTATGGGACATACCCTGCCACTGATGGCAGGTCATATGACATTGTTCTGTTTAAAGTCGTCGTGTTGCATCCCTTGTGGTGTCTCTGCTGTTTACCTTGTGGCCCACTGCTGGACGCACAACTTCTACAAGCATTAGTACGATCAGTAAGACATCACTACATAAATACCATTCCCCACTTTATGCATGGCGGACACTTTTAATTACTGCAAACCAGGCTATGCATACACTGACATCACTTAATACAAAACATACTATACATACAGTTAGTGTTCTACATACCTTGATATCGTTCCGGTATTTCGTTTCTATCTCACTCTTCTGTATCACTCTTTAAACTGTTTTACAGTATGAGCATACAGTTTGCATATCTGGTAAGTCATCCTTATATATGTCTATACCTGCAACATGTGGTTTACTGCCGCCAATCGGTGGTCCTGTGTGACTAATTATGTGCACTTCAGCTGTGCAGCTTCTCCATTCACCAATTACGCAGCAACAGTGTGGTATAATTGAATTCTCCACTTGGGCGTTGGCCATTTGCCCTGTCTTCGGGGAGACTGCCTATATTGTGTTTTGTTGTGTGTAATTGCAACTGCTATGTGTAGAGCCAATTCTATTTTGGAGTGGATTGTGTGTGACGGCTTGAGTATGTGGTTCTACCTGTGACTGTACCTGTCATCCCACCCGTCTGATAAAGGACTATTGCAAACACCTGTAACATCGTCGTTTGTTCCGTTATACGACGGATACAATTTTGCATGGCGCCTTTAAATGTGTCTCTCACAAGGTATGTTAACGGTTCAGCAGATGTAATTGACTAACTAGATGTTTGGGCTGTGGTTACGGTAAGTATTGCTATTGTTTCCAGTGTGGGGGATGTAAGCGGGTGTACGTAGCATATATGGTTTTGTGGGGCTTGCATTTCTACGTAGTCCATATATATGTGTGTGGGCCCCTTCCCTAATTACAGTGCTATCACTTAATAGACTTCTTTTACGGGAATTTACTTTGGGTCATTGTTAATTGGTTTCTATATGGTATGCAGGTGAGGTTGATACTTCCATACCTCCGGATGTACGGCGATATGTGCAGGGATATTTGTAAATGACCGCTATCCTGTGCATGTCTGTCCCAGATATTTGCAGTCATTGCAGTGGTGTTGGTGTCAGACCCTCTGTGACATGACTTGCCACCTTTTCATATGGCCATAGTTGGACACTTGCGGGTCACACAGTGGTGTTTACAGACTGACATATGGCCACGGTCAGTACACAGAATAGCACATACTTTTATCCTCATTACATACCAATTGTTCTTGGACCTTAATTACTTATCGGTTTGCATGTAACATTTCCGTTTCTTACATACAGGCATGAGTATTTCCTGCAACTATTGCATAATATTTGGGACATACTAATGTCCTAAACTCTCGGACAGTTGCCCTTTGCAATGTTTCATATCAGGACACACCTGCCCAGGGGGGGGCTGTCCCTCCCAATGTGGGACAGGTGTTTACCGCATGCCTACTGCTAGCTATACCCACACCTACCGTAATCATCTACCTCCGAGTTGCCACCTACAGACAATCTATGCGGACGCACACACACACTTTAGTCATACGAGAACACACATGGCACCCTCAACACACACATACACAGGCTACATCACTCATAACCACAGTTGTACATGGTACCTACGTGGACCACACCGCTGGCAGTGACTACATGTCCTTACTATCATCATATTGTTCGTGGTTCTACTGTTCCAGTACTGTGTTCTTTCTGTCTTTCAGCCTCCTGGTTAAGCGTGTCGGTATGTGACACGTTCCATAGTTGGTGGTATCCTATTTATTTGTACCTCAAAGGTGTTTTGAATGTCGTCGACCTATCTATATATTTGCAGATGTCAGTGACCCCTTATATATCGACATATATTTGTAAATGACCGCCCTTTCTATCTGTATTATATATGTGTATATATATATATATATATATATATATATATATATATATATATATATATATATATATACATACATACATATCTCGGACAAGGGTGGTGACAGGCATGCTACACCTTTCATTGTGTGTTTGTCAGTGTATACTGTGTTTCCTGGACTCTGCGCGTTTGTGTCTGTACCTGTCACATTACACACCTGCCATAAGTTAAGATTACCTCCCATCCCACTTTGCGAGGGACAGTCCCTCTTTGTGCAGTTGTGTCCTGCGAAATATTTGTGAACATAGCAAATGTCCTGCGACTTTGGGACAAACATATTCCCTATAGTTTATGTCATAGTTGCATAAAACACTTATTCTGTATCTGACCCACCTACATGTTACAGGACATGGAACACGTACCTGCGACCATTACTAGAATAAGCTTTTTATCTATGCAAAACACTGACGTTCTGGTTTTCATACTGACCGGGTGTATGTGTCATCCTGCAGACATCTGGCGTATGTCCCACATTGGTCATTTGAACTGTGGCAACCCTACCGTACGTACATCTTGCCTAGCAATAGTGTTGGGTGATTGTATACATGAATGACTGTTCCACTCCTGGCAGTGGTCATTTTATTACCCTTCAGAGCAGGCGCTATTTGTTCAGGGGTGACTAATGCTGGTTTCACCTATTCTGTACATCATTGACCGTGATCTGCGCAGTGGTCGAAGACGCTTAGCCCTGTTTTGCGCATATCCGTATAGTCGTATTTAAACATCGCTTACCAGCTGTGGGCAACGCTTATTCCCACTAACGTGTGCTACACATATTCTGATGACCTGCATCCGGAATGCATAACCAGTGCCGTCGGGATTACGTTACATCCCTTGCAGGACGTGGGACCGGGAACATGCACAACAGTCACTGCATGTACCACTTGGACATCTGGGGGTTGTACACGTATTATGTCATTTTGTATGTGCAGTACACTACAGCAGTTACTACACACTACACTCACATGGATAACTCCTTTAGTTTACAAATTGATGAGTCCAGTTAATGGTATGTCCATGTGATGTTTACTGGCTGTACGTCAGCATTGGGTATGTATATAAAAATTAGCTACACCGATAATGTACTACACCTTCATACGACTGTGGATGCAGCATGCCGGGGTGACGAATGCCTGTCATGGGTACATCCCCTGCCTTGACACAACATCCATGATTACATTTTGTGGAGCCCCTCAGTAATGCAGCGGGAAATCCATGATGAGTGTGTGTAGGACAGTGCTTACACACATGTGCTCCTGTGATTGCCTCTGCTCCAGTAAGCGACAGTTTCTTACTTGATGTTGTGGTGACGGGAGTCACTGTTTGCCCCGTTTGGTGTTTTGTCTCTGACAATTGGGCGTGTACCTACCGATGTACCTGAGAGCCTATACACACAGCACCGACAGATGCTGATAGGCGCATCTACTGTTCAGGTGTTGACATTTCCGTGTTCCAATGGCTGTTACGTGTACAATGTTTGAGGGCTGCCTATGTAGGATTCCACAGTGGGCCACCTATACATCACAATTTACAGGTAGTTTTGTTTGTGTGCCATCCATGTTACTGTGTGTGCAGGTGGGGATGGGTGGCAGTCCATGGGAGCCTACACTGTCAAGGTATGTGCTATATGTTCCCTCTTTGCCAAGGCGTAGGCATATTGGGCACACCTCCGTCTGCCTACTGGGGCTGGCACAGTGTGTCCATGGTCTGGATCCCTCTGTGCCTGTGTTGGCCTTGGCAATTGTGGTGGGCTGTGAGGCCCTCCCCCATTTTGACCCTGCTGCAGCTGTTTCCGCAGGATCATATTATGTAGCATAGCACATACTATGAAGATGTGGGCACATGTGCCTGGAGAGTACTGCAAGGCTCCACCAGATGTGTCCAAGCACCGGAACCATGATTTCAGCATCCTGAACACACGATCTATGATGATTCTGGTTTGTGAGTGTGCCTCATTATGGCATTTGTGCATTGGTGTGTGTGCATTTCTGATGGGGGTCATCATCCACGGCTCCAGTGCATAGCCAGCATCCCCCACAAGGTGGCCTTGTGGGATGTCCTCCCTGACAAATACCTGATACAGCTGTGAGGCATGCCAGATATGGGAGTCATCGTAGCTTCCAGCACACACATCCATGATAATGCCCTGGGCATTGCACACGACCTGGCAGTTGATGGAGTGGAATCCCTTGCGGTTTATGTAGCGCCTACCATACTCACCGGGTGGTGACTTGATTTGTATGTGCGTACAGTCTATCGCACCCAGTACCTCTGGGTAGTTTGCCACACAGTGGAAGTGATGCATATTGCTGGCCAACTCCTCCTGAGTTTGGGGGAAGTATATATGCTCATTGGCATGTGGTAACATGGCATCCAGGAACTGGTGTAGTACCCTGGATGCCGATGCCTGTGAGATCCCCATTATATCTCCAGTTGGCCTTTGAAAGGTACCTGTGGCTAGTATTCACAAGCTTACACATACCTTCGTGTCCACTGGGATGGGTTCCCCTCTGTTGTTTCTGGTTCTCAGGTGTGGCCAGCACAGCTCTACTATTTGCTGTAAGATGTCCTTGTCCACCCTGTAACGCTCAACTATCTCCAGATCATGTAGCCCCTGGTAGGTTACCCTTGGTCTGAACACTCTTCTCCTCCTCCAAGGCCTACGGTGGTTGTCGGCATCATCCTCCACAGCACCGTCAGTCTGCAACACATGCTGATGAATCACAGCTATGGCAGCTCCCAACATGTACATTTTAAAAGTTCCCCATCTGTTTACACCTATGGTGCAGTGTTTGGGAATACACAGGTGTGTGTTGGGTGCTTTCACACTTTATACTGTTTTGCTGTGAACACTGATGATGTCATAGGGTGTGTATGTACGATCGTGGCTACAGGGTATCTTCTGTGTTTTATTAACAGAACCACTATTGTGCTGCCTTTGGTGTTGCATTACATTTGGATGCCGTGAATTACCTCCTGCCCTTCCGTTTACATTTGTGCACATTACACCTACCATTTGCTGGCATGCATCCAGCTGCCTGCTTTCATTTGTACTTTCCTAGACCTGGCTTATCTTGTGTAATGTGTGCTATTGCCGGTCTACTGTGGGTTTGCTTTGCTCTGCTATGTCAGTTCTCCTATCTTTGCATTCCAAGTCCTCCCCTCCTTTCTTTGCAATCCTATGCCTCCCCTATCCTGTTTTGCAGGTTTCTGCGCGCAGGCTTGTCTACTGCCGTTGATTGGCCGCCGTGAGTTGATTGGTGTTAATTGCTCATTAGTACGCCAAGTACCCTGCTTCAGCATTTCCTTCTTTTCTTTTCCTGACCTTCCTGTTTGTGCTATTGTTCGCGGCACGTGCATCCGCTTACCGGGTTTCAGGCACAATTTCATCCCCGTACACATGCGCTTTCGGGCACCATGTGTGCTCTCAGCTAAATGGTTCTATACCTTCCTCCCCACCCCTGTCCTGCAGCTTTGCTTAGCAATGGCCAGGCCAGATTTGCATTGCTCCAATGTGCTTACTGATACGTTGGCACAACCCTCTGCTGATGTCATGTATCACCTTTGATGCACTCCTCGGTGTTATAGCACTGCGCTGTCAGGTACATCCTTAATCCAGTGGGACGTTTGCGATTCAGTATTACCTGCCTCATTTGCATGGCATTGACTACTAATTCATAGTTACAGTGCTGAACACTGTCGCGGGCCCTTGGCAACCCTTTCGCCTTGCTTGTGGTGTGCCATGCCTACCATTGCATATTATGGTGCAATCCTGATTTGTCTTTCATTGCTATTTTATGACATTTGTATATATTTCCTTTGTATTCCTGTTTGCACACGCATGCCCTGCGGTTGTACTGTGGACATGACATTAAATATTTTTTAGGTGTTGTACATCTTTTCTTGTGCCATTGGCTGTGTATTTTGCCATTGGCATATGTTAACTTTGTAATACATGATTCTGGTCTGCTTCCATAACTCCGATGTTCTGTTTGGGAAAATGTAAACCATGTTTTTTGGTTTACATTTCCATGGGCTTGTGCTACGCCTGCACCACTTTGTGAATCGCTGTATGCCTTCATTAGCATGGTGCGACACTGCGCATGGGGTGATTTGCATACCTATGCAGAGGGCTGCATAGATCTGGTGTACGCCGGTAGTGCACGTGGAGTTGGTTCGTACCTGAATCGCTCGGCGGACATATTTGGCGTTATCCCGCATACGCTACGCCTGCGCCTGGTGCAGGCTTCATGAATCCGGGGGTTAGTCTAATAATTCCTAGCTATTTCTAAGAGAAAACACATTTCTAAATAACTTTCATATAGAGCAAAGCAGTGCTGATGATATTCTCAAGACAAAATGCTCTGAGCTCTCTCTTTAAATTGATAACAGAGCTGCTTCACATGACATCATTCTTCACACTTTGCTGCTGTTCCCAAGCTAACAGAAACTACATTTACATTCTTTACACCTGGCCAGAAACCAGAGCAATAAAGGACATTTACACATGCAAATTCTAGCCATTAACTCTGGTCTTAAAACAATAAGCAGGATGCCTCCCTCTAGACATATCGGCTCCGAATTTTGACATCAAAGACAGTCATGAAATGCTTGACTTTGCTTTCTTACAGCAGAGTGCACTGTTACATTTTTGCAGTTCAATATCCAATGCAGTCTTTTCACATTTAAGAGAACAAGCCTGTGGTTTACATTAATATTTACAAATGACAGAATTTAATTCTATCTGGCTAGGCTGGCAGCCTTCACCTATCTTCACAATGAGTTCCATAGGCTTTGTGCATATTTGCAGTAGCAGTGAATATGCAAAAGCTCAGCTGGCTGCAATGGACAAAAAGGGCAAAGTGGAGAGATAGTTGGGAAGAGCTTATTTAGACATTTTGGTGTATAGTAGGCATTATTGTTCATTATTAGCTGGGTATATACAAGCTTCTTGAAGGGGGAGAATTTTGTTTGTGTTATTCAAAGCTGAAGCGAATTGAACATCAATTAGAGTGGGATTTTTGTCTTTCCAATAGCATATGTAAGAGAAGATTGGTATTTAATAGCTACGATTAATTGTATGAGGTTGATAATATCTTGTTTTTAAGTTTTAAGGCTCATTACAGTTTGTGCAAGATTTACTTCTTCCTCTATACCATCTGGGATGCCTCTAATAGAAGACACAAATTATTTAATCAGCCTCAGTATTATGGTATATTTGTTTAGGTTAATATTTGTTTTAATATTGCTTAAGACTTTGTCATTTAGTCTATAGATGTCCCAGACAGCATAGCTTTTGATGAGGGGAAATTGGTTCAAGTTTAACATTTTATTGCCTAACGTCAGGTTTAGGTTTAGATGGACAGGTTGTAGAAGGACAAGTGTATTCTCTAAATGTTAGGAGGAGAAAAGATTTTGAAATGTTTGATTAGATTGTGTATTTTAGTGTCCTTTAGTATGGATTTATCCATAAATGGTAAAGATTCAGGGTTTATGTTATGTATTTTGACACGAGCATACCATAGTTTTATCCATTGTGGAGTTTGAGTTAGATTATTAGTGTTATGGTCAGCAATTAAAATGATTTGATTGAGACACATTATGTCTTAATATAATCTGAAATCTGGTAGACCCAGACCCCCTTTATTTTTTGGGAGTATTAATTTTGATAGAGCAATTCTTGGAGTTTTAGGGGACTAGATACATTTAGTTAAGGTTTTATTGATTCTTTTAAAAATGTTCATAGGAATAATAGAGTTGGTTGCATTTAATTGGCATAAAACTTTATAAAGGATTTTAATTTTAATTACAACTACTCTGGACAGGAAGCGTCATGTTTTTCCATCTATCCAGGTCATGTTCAATATTTGCCCAAGTTTTCAAGAGATTATTTTGAAAATAATTCTTTTGATTAGGTTCGAATCTTATACCTAGGTACCTAAAATCATATTTTAATTTAATTGCAGTATCTGAAAAAAGACGAGTTGTGACTCAAAGGGTTAATAGGGAAGATGACTTGGAGGGGTAGTTGGAGACTTTCCAGAAGATATCAATAGCTTTTAAATTTTTATTTAAGTGAGAGTTAGGTAATTGGAAGTATATATTGAGGTCATCAGCAAAGGCTGGTAATAGCAGGTTGTTCAGTATACTGGGAATATGATGAAAGGTTCTCTGTGACAGATACCTAAATAGCGGTTCAGTATAAATGTTAGAGATATGGTGAAAGAGGACAGCCTTGCACCATTAATAATTTTATTCTACTAGAACAAGATTTGTTTATAAATAGTGTAGTAAATGAGCAATAAACTATTTTAATTATTTTTATGAAAATATTTGGAATATTGAAATGTTGTAGTCAAGAATAAGAAGTCCAAGTTAACTCTGTCAAATGCCTTAATGGCATCAAGTGTTAGAAGATATTTGGGCAACTTCTCTTTCACCAAAGGTTGCATGGCTGCATCCAGCATAAAAGTATTATCCCAAGTCTGTCTCCCTTTCATAAAGCCTGACTGTTCTGGGGATATAACTGTGGGTAAAACGTTTTTAAGTCTATTACCTAATATTGTGGAAAGGATTTTTATATCCACATTTATAAGATATATTAATCTGTAGTTTGTTGGATTAGTTTTGTCAGTGTTAGGTTTATGGATAAAGATAGTCTTGGAATTCTTCAGGTACACGTCTTCAAAACCAAATTTGCTAATGTGATTGAATACTTTGTAAAAGATAGGGATCTGTTTGGGAGCAAATGTTTTGTAGAAGTTTGAAGTAAAGCTATCGGGACCTGGGGATTTGTTTTTTTGTAGGATTTTAATTGTGTCAGCAATTTCTTCTGATACAAAGGGGGCTTCCAAGAGCCCAGCTTGATGTTTTTCTATCTTTGGAAATGTAATATTTTCAAAGAAAGTGTTATAGTTTTCTGAGGAGAGTGAATCCTGGGGTCCATATAGTTTCTTGTATATCTTTTCAAAAACAAGTATTTCTTGGTTGGTAGTAAACAGTTCATTATTATAAATAATTTGCATAATTACGGTGGTGGTGCTGCAGTAGCATTGTCGCCTCACAGTAAGACACTGTCCGGTTTGATTCTCAGCTAGAGCGTCTTCTGCGTGGAGACATGCATGAATGGGCGTACCTTCATTGAAGGTTGTGCATCAGGCCTGGCAAGCCAGTACATAAAAATCAACTGCCAATCATTAGCGGACCGGAGTTCCGCTGTGGCAACCCCTACGGGAAAAGCCGAAAGACACAAACACAAACAAACTGGCGGGTTTTGGTAAATGTTTATAAGTCTAGCAAGTAGTTTTGAGAGTTGTTGTGCCCATTCTGAATAGTTAGCGAGGAATTTAATTTCCATGAAGAGAGGTTTTGCGAGTGGTGTAGATATAACTCTTTTGGTTTGTTTAATAGTTGGCTTTCTAACTCTGGTGTGAAGTTCAATTGAAGTGATTTTTCACTTTCTTGGATTTTGTATATTATACTGTTTTTCTTTTTGTTTAGAGGGTTTTTTTTGTAATATGAGGCTTTCTGCATCAACAGACCCCTGATTTTTGGCTTTACTAACCATCCACAACACATCCAGTGTGATGTCCGAGGTTGAAAGACTGTGTAACAGTTCATCTAGTTGATTATTAATTACTTCTACAACTACTTCCTCTTTATCAAGGAGATTTGGATTCAAAGACCAGGTTTGGAAGTTAATAACTTTTTGGGGTTTGTTCAGGGAGATAATTTTTAAGGTTATCTTAGAATGGTCTGAGAAGAATCTAGGGCTGGTCTCTTCATTTAGTAGGGAGTTTGAGATCAAGGAAAAAATTGATCCTGGACCATAATTTATAGCATATGGAGTAGAATGTATATTTATCACTAGGGTTAAATTGATCCATTGAATAAATGGGATCCAGTAAATTAAACTCTAGCATTAGATCATCCAGGGCTCGCAACACCTGTGCATTGTGTGATTTATTTCTACTTGATCTATATTTTAAGAGGTCAATAGCTGTGTTCCAATCCCCCCATTACATAATCATGGTTCGGGAACTTTAGTAGTAAGTTATAGATTTGTATAATAAATTCGTATTGTATAATAAATTCGTATTGATTTGTTTAAGGCAGGCATGGCTTAGTGGTAGGTCATACAGACTAATGTTATCAAGGTCCTGGGTTCGAGACTGACAGTGGGAATTTATTTAGATGTGAAGATTACTGAACCTACACACATTGCCAACATACTGGCTGACAGGTTCAGTGCAAACTCCCAAAAGGAGAGATATCTATACCAGAGGATTGTAGCCCCCAAACATCTCCAACGCCCAGGTGAGAACTGCTCTCTCCAAAGCAAAAAACACAGCATCCATGGGACCGGATGGTGTCCCTGGCTGTGTGCTCCACGAACTCAATGAGGAATTAAACCTGCAGTTAGGACAACTGTTTAATCTTAGCCTCACCTCAGGATACGTACCCAAGGAGTGGCGCACGGCGACTGTGGTCCCACTTCACAAGGGCGGTGCCTCCACCGATCCTGGAAATTACTGTCCCATTAGCTTGACAAGCCTTATCTGCAAATCCATGGAGAGGATCATAATGGAACTCATAAATAAAGACATAGGGAACTTGCAGACTTTGGATCCAACCCAGTTTGGCTTTGTCAAAGGCAGATCATGCCTTTTAAACTTGGTTGACTTTTTCGAGACAGTCACCAAGGCCATTGATGAGGGAAAGGCAGTCCATACAGCCTACCTTGACCTGGCAAAGGCCTTCGACACAATACCCCACTCAGATATCATCGAAAAACTCATCAGCTTGAATGTAAACCCATACATCACAAGATGGGTTGCAAACTGGCTAAGTGACAGAACCCACAGGGTCAGAGTTGCTGGAGCCATGTCAGACTCAAAGCCTGTCACAAGTGGTGTCCCACAGGGCTCAGTCCTGGGTCCACTCTTGTTCGGCATCTACTTTTCTGAAGTACAAGCAAACACAGGAGGGTTATGGCTGACAAAGTTTGCAGATGACTGCAAACTGGGCCATAGTCGAAAACACATCTGACACAGATATCCTTCAGAAGGGCCTCACAGAAACGGATAACTGGTGCCAGAGCCATGGCCTAAAGTTAAATGCTAAGAAATGCATAGTCATACCCTTCGGGAAAAACAAGGTTACCCCTAGCTACCATATAGGTGGCAATCCACTGAGCACAGAAGAAGTCATCAGGGATCTGGGGACCCAGGTTGACAGTAGCCTTTTGTTTGACACTCATGTTGCTAAAGTGGTTAGGAAAACCTTCTACATTGCCCACCTGATCATGAAGGGATTCACATCTAGATCAAGGGAGGTCATCGTCCCCCTGTACTCATCACTCATTAGACCTATGATTGAGTACAATGCCCCATTCAGAATGTATCTGACCCGACACCTGCAGCAGCTGGAAAGGCCCCAAAAGTTCCTCACCAAAAGGATAAAGGGTCTCAAAAATATGTCTTATGCTGCCCGACTGAAAGAACTCCAGCTCTATTCAGTCTCATACCGCTTGCTCAGAGGTGACCTGTGCCTGACATATAAGGCCATGTCAAACCCTGATTTGATGAATATGCTTCACCTCAAAAATCTAGATCCCTCAGAACCACAAGGCGGGAGACTTAAACCTTGACACGGTTATTAATAGAATGTGCTGGAGGGACAGATTCATCACCCAGAGACTCCCTATACTGTGGAACAAAATCCCGGTACATGTGAGGCAGAGCACCTCGCTGGCCTTGTTCAAGAGGAATCTTGACCAATGGATGGGGGATCGCAGATATACCCCAGGGATTACTTCAGTGTCACTGCTTGACAGAGGCACAGCAAAATAATAGGCATAGTTTTATTCAAACTAAAGGGGTGGCGAAAGCCAAATAACTATGGGCTAGGCTTATAAATGCCCTTGGGCAGATAGCCTAGTATGAACCTATGAACCTATGACCATATACGTTTAAAAATAGTACTGTTCTAAAGGATATAGAGTTTGTACAACAAAAATAATGCCACCTTCCCAAATTGTCAGATCTAAAATCAAGAATAGTCTCATTACATTTTTTTTAATAAATATAGCTACTCCTTTTGAATTAATCTTAGTACCCGTGGCTATAATTGAGGTTATCCAAGTTTTTTCTCTATCCCCATTCCAATCCTCATTAACTAAGTGCATTTCTTGTAAAGGAATATTTGCTTGTGTTTGATAGAGCAGATGTAAAAGTAGTTTGTTTTTTCTTATCCTGCAGACCCTTGATATTCCACAAATCTATCACCCACATCCTCTACTTTCAATTGTGATCATGTTATTATGAAAGTGAGTCCTGGAAGTCCCCTCATCATGACGCTGTTAATGGTATAAGTACTGAAGTACAGAGTTTTGATATATACTGTAGCCTTAAGAACTCTCAGAACTCCTACTATACCTAACCACATAACTGCTATGACTGAGAGAAAATTAGACAAGAAAATTACAGTGTTAACTAACATAATAGTTTTTAAACTGGAGTTAATAAAAAAGTAATCAAAAAGACCTAACATTTCTAATAAAAATAGCAACAATATATACATGCACAAATAAGCTCAAGATGTGAAGTACCACACGAACAACACACTCTACTACACTCCATTTTACATGTTCCTAATGCTTAATCTTCATAAGGAAAAAAAGTTTATGCTTCCATAAATGGGTTCAAACAACTGTAATTGCCATGTGTGAGGAAAGCTGTAACAAGATGATCTTGTGATAACGCCTAGTCACATTTTAACTAAGAAACGTTAAGTATTACAAAGGTCATTCATTTATAAAAGACAACTGAAAGGAATTTTATATACTTCCCCTATAAGAGTAAGTTATCTCTTTGAGACCCGTATATTTTTCAGTGGTCTTGCTAATTATACAATAGCTAAGAAATGAATATATATATATATATATATATATATATATATATATATATATATTTTTTTTTTTTTAAGTAGTAAGAAGTTACATGCTACAGTACATATTAGGCAGACAGGATTAAATGTAAAGCACTTCGAGACTACTGTAGGGAGAAAAACAGACTGATTTTGCTTTTCTCATCTTCCTATATTGACCTGTGCAGCCCAGACAGCAAATTACTAAAAGAAACAATATAACTATCAATAGATCACCAGGTATATATTCAACAGTTAGATTAAAGCAAAATCATTAAGAGAAATGCACATAATATTATATTTAACTACTTTAGCAGATAGTACTATGAGGACTGTTTCTGATTTACTGCTAATTATGTCTATAACATGGTCCCCAATAGACTAGTTCATTGAAAACACACACTTGCCTGTAATTGCATTTAAATTTGTAAAAGTCCCCGAATTTTATGTTTTTTATTCTTTTCATTCAGCACTGAAGGTAAATCACCATTTTAACAATCCATAAGTCCATTTCGCAGGAAGACAGGGAAAGGAAGTGAATCCATGGTAGTTGTTATAACCTAGGAGGGATTAAAGTCAAATGCAGCAGGAAGGACCAAAAAGACAGCCCTATGCATTTCCAGTCTGACCTATTTCAGTCTTATGATCTGCAGCTTGGAATGTTGCAACAGAGCTTGCAGTCTGCTATTTTCAGCCCCTACCATGTGGAGTAGACCCAAAATGGTAAAATATGTAAAGGAGGAAGGGAACTTCTCTGGAAAAGAGCCGTTTAGGAAGTCTTTATGCCGCAATCCATGGAATAAGCAAGAAATTACATCAGTTTGCTATTTGGTGAGGTATATTTTAACTTTCTGGTTTCTATTCACAGTTTTCTTTCTT
The DNA here is from genome assembly GCF_019279795.1 of Protopterus annectens. Lineage (NCBI taxonomy): Eukaryota > Metazoa > Chordata > Ceratodontiformes > Protopteridae > Protopterus > Protopterus annectens. Next base: position 1,411,800,509 of record NC_056737.1, on the reverse strand, counting down.
TTAGAGTTTCGGGAATTCCTCAAAGGCTTTGAAAAGGCAGTTTTAGCTTCCAAATGGATTCTTAACTAGGAATTTCTGGTCATTTTTTCAAAAGGTTAGAGTGCTAGGATATTTCATTTGGAATTTGATTCTTTTGGTAAGAAGGAAGGCACAGAAGGGTGCCAGCAGTTGTCTAGCTTGCTTGATTTGCATTGGTAAGTCCTGAGCAAATGTGATTTTGTGACCATTCCAGTTTAGAGTACCTTTTTGCTTTGTTGCATATAAGATTTCTTGAACATGTTGGTAGTTTAGTATCTTAGCATAGACCTGCTGAGGATTAGTCGAGTTCTGTGATCTACGAAGGGCTCTGTGTGTTCTCTCTATCACAATGTCTTTGATGGTAGATTGATTATCCATCAGGAGACTAAAAATTTATTTTAATGTATCTAAAAGTTCTCAAAATTATCATATGTTTCAGGGATTCCTCATGTGTTATTTCTCCTGCTTTGAGCCTCAAGATCTGTAAGCTTTTGCTGCATGTCTTCTAGAACAGCATCTTTTTTTTTTTTTTAGTTGTTTTTGGATTGTCATTTCATTTGCTGTTGATTTGGCTTCAGCATGATCTAAACATGAGACAGTTTGTTCCAGCATAGATCCAAAATTTGAGAGTTGGTCAGAAAAGTTTTGAATGACAGACTATATTGGCATTTGAGCAGATTTCAGATCATCCATGCTATATGCCACTTCTGTTTTTACTTAAGAGGTAGGTTTACTTATATCTTGTTGTTTTAGTGTTCGCTGCCTTTTCAATAGAGCTTCCTTTTCAGGTGAAGCTATTTGTGAAAGCTTAGTTTTTGTTGTTTGTAATTCCATTTGATCCAAGTCATTAAGCATGGTTTGATTTCAGCAAGATCTTTGTTATTTACTAAATGCAACTTTACTCATGAGTAAGATTAGGCCTCAAAAAGTCATGTGCTTTTGCTATAGACATACCTCTCAACTCTCCCTGATTTTGATTCAAATTTTAGCCCTGTCCCTCTTAATCCTTCCTAAAACTAGTGACTTTTGGAGGAAAAGTGGTGAATTACACTTAATGAATAATGACAATAATTAAGAGTTATAGACTTCTTTTACTTCAGAAAATGTGTATTAATTCATATGTTCTGATTCTGTCAATGTTTCAAGTTAATAGCACTAATATTTTAAAAGTGTCCCTGATTGTCCCTGATTTTTTCTTGACTTGCCCCTGATTCTGTTGAAATTTTTCCCCGGTTGTTTGAGAGGTCTGGCTATAGAAGTATCCATGGTAATGAAAAGTTAGTTTTTCTTGAGCAAGACTTGATTATTTGAATGATGATCTGTCTAGATGGTTAGATGCTTATATTATGAACCCCATTTTGATGAAATTGCAGGCTGATGCTTCCTGATTACAAAGATTCAAATAGAGGGTTGTGGAGCTGTAAGGAGAGAGTGTTCACACACTGTCCACCATCTTCATTCAGCTAAGGTGGTTGTTTCAAATTCAGTGTTGAGCTGTACTGAAATTCCTACAACCGTTATTGCTGCCATGATGTTGCCTTTAGTTCTCTCTATGGATCCACCAACTACCCTTTCAAGAAAATCTGATCCAGCTGTTCTCAATCTGAAGTTAATATCTGAAAGATCACCCCGGATCCTTACTCTAACTCTGATCTCTGAGCCTATCACATCCAGACTGCCTTCATTTCTAGAGCAGTCTCCTAGATGACATTTGAGGCCTCCTCCTACTGCTTCCTCTCTTCTTACTTCCAGGAACCTATGCAAAGTAGATATGGATAGCATGATGAAGTTCCTCAGGAAGCAAATGCAAATAGGAGTCCTCTCTATTCCAACCCCATCAGGTCCAGAGAGTCTGCATAGAGCCACACCACCTGTTCTCTCCTTTTCCGATCCATCTTTCTATTTTGGAGCCATTGGATTAAAAAGCCTTTGAGCTGAAGATTTTGGCATCTTTGAGACTGATGGTTTCTATGAGTTGTCTGGCCCAGAGTACCTCGGAGCCGGACTGTGAGCTGAAGCATCGGCACTGGGTTAATTATGTTTAAGTCAACTCCAAAATTGCCTGACACTTCTTTTCCCCTCAGAGCATTGTCATTAAATAGCTCAACTCCAACTCCCTCCTTGAGTGGTTTGCCTGTGGGACAGCAGGAGCCAATGATTCGGGAGCTTGATTTGTCAGATCTGTCAGTTTTGGCTTTTCCAGCTGCTCCTCCTTTGAGGTAGTGGAGAGAGTTATTCTCTATGCCTGGAGGCCTTTTTGGATCAGACTTCCTTGTCTTGTTCGATTTCTGCATCCAGAGCTTCATTCTTCCATTTCACTGTAACAGTCAGCCCAAACCTTTCTCCAGGCCACTCAACAGGGTATCTTTATCTCTTCTGATACCTCCCTGGAGCATCCCACCAAGGAGGTTCCTTGGAAGAGAACATACAAAAGGAGAGGCACTTAGACTCCATGCAAGAGTCTGTTACTAAAGACACTGGTTTTGATGAGGGGGAAGGGTCCTCCAGATCACTACCTGATGTCTTGTTTGGAGACATCTTGCATCTATTCAAACAAAAGGGTGGTTGGTCCCCCAATAATCCTTCCCAAGAAGAATCAGTGTTTCTGCAGTCTTTTGGGACTGGCCTGTCTACCTCCTGGATGACTCTGCCCACTGATGACCTTATAGATTTAGACTCTTGGTGGGTGTGGAAGGAAACAGATACAGTTGAGCCTATACCTAAGAGATCACACAAGATCATTTCACCACCCAAAGATTGCCCACACTGGAATAAAGGAGTACCTGTTGATGCTGTGGTTGTTGTGGCAGCCATGATAAAGGAGCTAATGAAACAGAGTTCCTCAGTCCATCTGCCTAACAGGGAGTCTAGGGTGCTGGACAGATTTGGGAAACATGTCTGCTTCAGCAAGCTTTGCTCTTAGGTTACTGAATTATTTGGTACATTTTACCAGACTTCAGAGAGATTTGATCAAGGAGTTTATCAAATCTCTCTCTCTGGGTCCATATCTTCTGAGGAAGGGAATACCATTTCCTCGCAGTTGGCCACCTATCCGTTTATTTCCAACTTGTCCATGAGGCTGATCTCTCATGCTGCTGAAGGTACCTCACAGGCAGCAGGTTGAGGCATTTCCATTAGGAGACATGCCTGGATGCACTTTTGTGATTTTTGCGGAACCTTTCAGATTTTCTTTTATCATTGCGCTCTTTGATGGATTGATTGTTTGGCCCCAAAGTGAAAGACACACACTGTACGTGTGAACAGGAAGGGAAAACCCTGTCTGCTGTAGGTATATGTTTTTCAATGCCTCAACAATCTTTGTCTATCAAACAACAAGGTGGTAGAAAAATGTGGTTCAAGAAACCCCAGGGTCCCTTTCAAGATATAAGTGGAGAGAGCGCCCCCAAGGGCAGAGGGAGGAATTTGAATGGAAGGTGCCACCCCTGCAGCAGAGGTAGTCTGCATAATCAAGGATTTAGAGATTTGTTCTCAGACAGATTCTGTTGGTGCTCCTGAATAGTGGCCCGACTGTCCATGTCTGGATGTAGTTGGGGGTTGTCTATCCCTGCACAAAAGAACATAGATAAATATCACAGAAGATTTGTGGGTTCAGAGGATAATATCCAGAGGGTATATCGTACCATTTTCCCATCATCCTCCATCAGTTTCCAAGAAAATCCCCAGTGTTTTACCCAGTCAGCTGGAAGCAGCAGCACAAGAAATAAAAAAGCTATTAGAAAAAAAATGTCCTCCAAGAGGTCACCACAGACCAAAGACAGTCCAGAACGTATTCAAGATTCTTTGACAGGGGACTTTAGGCCAGTTTTGGATCTCAGCAAATATAAATCAATCAATTCAATATGCAAAGTTCCAGATGGTTATGGTTCAGTCCATTCTGCCATTTCTGCACAAGGACGACTGGCTGTGCTCAATAGATCTTCAAGATGTGTACCAGCATATCCAAATAACATGAGATCCAGAAGATATCTAAACATCCAGCTGGGAGCCAGTCATTACCAGTTCAGAGCGCTGCCTTTTGATCTCACCAGAGCCCCTAGAGCATTGCAGTCATAACAGCTCACATGGGATTGCTGGGATTCCAAATGTTTCCATACTTGGATGACTGGCTGCTGACCGCTCCACCCAGGCATCAAATAATTCAGGCAAAGGATTACTTCAACTGTACACTCATCAGGGGATATCTGTCAATTACAATAAATCTCAGCTCACTCCAACACAAACTGTGGAATCCATCAGTGGTCATTTCAATACAGCCATTCAAATTCCCTCTGTCTTGGATACAAATTATTCAATTCCAGGTCAAAGATTGTTCAGAATTCTTCTCTTCCAGTGTGTCTTATACTCCAAGCCAGTAGCAATCCCTCTTGTACTGCTGGCCAGGTTCCATATGAGAATTCTTCAATGGACACTCACTGCTTAATGGTCTATTCTCCAACAGCCATTATCTATGAGTGTCAAAAATATCTCAAGCATGCAAGAATTGTCTCCTCTGGTGGATCCCTTGCAATCAAATACAAGGCTATCCCTTTGTACTCCCTCAGTCCAAGGCCACAGTGATAATGGATGCCTCTCAGATTGGGTAGGCGGCACTTCTGGGGAAGGACAGTCCAAGGCACATGGTCCCCTGAACAGGCCAACATGCATATTAATGTCCTGGAGATGAGAGCTGTCCTCATAGCATTGCAGGCTTTTTAAGGCACTCTCCCAACTGAGACTATCATGATTCAGACAGACAATATCAGTGGTCTGGTACATCAACAAACAAAGGGGAACCAGATCTTACCCTCTTTGTCGAGAAGCTATGAAACTATGGCAATGGTCAATCTCCTCGAGTCACTTTCTGATAGCAATGCACATCCTGTGGAAGTCCATGATTGTAGACAAGTTTAAGCAGGTCCATTCTGATGCCTCATGAGTGGTCTCAATATCAACATGGAGGAGATGATTTTATGTGGATGGGGCCAACCATGCTGGGACCTTTTCGCATCTCCCCTCAACAACTGTAGCAGGTTCTTTGCTCTGATCCACTCACTGAGGGATGTTCTACTTCATGCTTGGTCCTCGAGTCCCCTTTATGCTTACCCCAGTTACCCCTCATTCTCAAATTTCTCCAGAAAGCATCACTATTAAAGAGCACAGTTATCCTCATTGCCCCTTACTGGCCTTGTCAGATCTAGTTTCCCTTCCTTTGGCTTCATATTCTTATTCTAAATCCTCCCTGGATTCAGTATCCAACTCCAGACCCCTGTTTCACCCAACAGGCATGACTTATCTGGACATTTCAGCCCTCAAGTTGACCACATGGCTTCTCCAGTTCTGTTGATTGCTAGACAACCCAGGCTTTCCTCTCCTTTCTGTCATTCTGTTATCCTCCCATAAAGCTTCCATTAGAAAAATTTACAAAAGTAAATGGAAAAGATATGTTTTTTGGGCACATAGTAAGAATTTAGACCCTTTGTCAGCACCAGTTTTAAAGGTTCTTAACTTTTTAGTTGCAATTTTCAATGATGGTGTTAGCTCCTCAACTATCAGAGTACAATTAGCTATTTCCAACTTTCATATGGAGTAGATAATTCTACTTTAGCTTCTTCCAAGCTTTATAAAGGCTTTCTCAGAGGTATCCAATTACTTATTCCTCCTGAAAAAGATCATATTCCTGCTTGGGATTTAATATTGCTTTTGAGGCCTTGACTTAACCTCATTTGAACCATCAGCTAAGTCTAATCTAAGGTTTTTGACCTGGAAAATTGCTTTCCTAGTTACTATCACTTCTGCCAGAAGAGTGTCAGAACTTCAAGCACTGTCCCTCCTTATTTAATATTTCACAAAGATATGGTTTCTTTGAGGACCAGTCCTTTTTTACCAAAGACGGTGTCCAGGTTATCAACCTTCCAGTCTTCTTTCCAAACAAAAGAGAATACACCTTACATCTTTTGGATATTTACAGGCAGTTACAGTTCTTCCTCCACAAAACCAAATATTTGAGAAAATCTGAACATTTTTTTCCTTTTCTGATTCAAAGCTATTCAAACCAGTATCTAAAGTGACTTTGGCCAAATGTTTGACTGATTTTATTCCATTTGTTTATGAGAAAGTGGGTTTGCCTTTACCAAAGCCTCCATCCAAGAGTCCTTTCCACTAGGTCTATGGTGACTTCATCAGCCTTTTTGTCTAGAACTTCCTTGGATGATATTTGTACAGCTGCAACTTGGGCTAATCCTTATATCTTTATTGCTCATTACAAATTGGATCTGGTCTCTATCAGAAGAGCAGCTTTTGGCTTAGCTGTGCTCTGGCATATCCTTGTTTAGAGTCCTCCTGAGATTTAAGTAGCTGGGGACCCTGTTCAAACTGTTGAGGAATGAATGAAAATGACAATATCAGATTAAAAAAAAAAAAAAACACACACACACACACACACACACACACACACACACACACACACACACACACACACACACACACACTATGCACTCACTATAATGTTTCATCTGTGTTGCTCATTTTCATTCTTTCTCAACTTCACACTCCCCTAACCCCTCCTTGTTTTACTCCTGGGTAAATCAAAGAGTATTGGAGGAACATCTGTCCCTTGTTTCATCTCCAGCTTCCATTCTTTTCTTAATTTCCACTGCTCTATAAATCTATGGGCAATAAACTATATCTGAGGAATGTTAGGTGGCTGGGGCATTATGGGTAAAGGGAGGAGCTTGAGAGTTCAAGTATTCTATGATCAGGAAAAAGTGGCTGAGTCAGATCCATGGACTGGATCTGAACCCAACTGTTGAGTAAGAATGAAAATGGACAGCACAGATGGAACATTATTGTGAGTACATATACTGGTGGTTTTAGTTCTGATGAAGTTCCAACATCTAGGAATGTAACTGCTCAAAGTTATTTGAATACATTTTGGATGACATTGCTGGCTTGTTCATCGTTTCTGCTACGACTACAACAGCTGTGTTTCTTCTTGATTTGTTCTCACCATTTGGTTCTTTTCTTCACTGGGGGAGAGGTGAGACTTGGTATAGTTCACTGTAATGCCTATTTCAAGACAAAGTTGAAGCAAGTAATTCCTAGTCTGAATCAGTAGAAGATTGATGGAAACAGAGAGGAGACAGTCATATGAGGTAAGAAAACGCACAGAATCTTAACAATCTCAAGTGAGCTGCAATCACTGTCACACATGGTGAACAACCTGGGGGCTGTGGTGAGACCAAAGGGCAGGGCCTTGTATTGGTAGTGACTGGCTCCCAGCCAGAAGCATAAGTATCCCTTCATCAAAGTCAGTGTCTTCTGTCAAAGGCTCCTGTTGGGAATCTAAGTGCCTCTTTTTGCATGTACTGTTCTGATGGGGCTCTCCATTGGGATGCTGCAGGGAGGACTCAGAAATGCAAGCAGAGTCCTGGATGAGGGTGACTGTCTCTAGGCTACACTAAGCCATCTGTCCTGATGGAACAGAATGAAAAGACTCAGGATTCAAAGTAGACAGTTGTGGAGGGAATGGACTGGGGGGGGCAAGGATGTCTTGTCCACAGAGGTGGAAAAAGCTGTCTCCACTACCTCAAAGGCAGAGGGCATGGAAAATCAAGATCCAACCTCATAGGAGCCAAAGTTTCCTGTCCATGATGGCTCAGAGCATTCCCCAACATTCTGCCTTGATACAGAGGTCAGAGATGAGCTGTACAGCTCTGAGGGGGAGGAATGACTGAAAACATTAAAGTTAAACCTAACTCCCTCAGATCCAGCACCGATGCTAAAGTTTTGAGATCCTTCTGGCGCCAACAGAGTCTGAGCTGTCTGGATCATATAAAGTGTCAGAATTGATGAGCACCAAGCCTTGGCATCTGCCACAGACCAACTCTGGATTCTCAGGTCCAAAGACTCTGAAACACATGGACGGATTGAAGTAGGAGTCAAACATTGGGACTGAACTGGTGGTAGGCTCACAGATCCAATGGAAGATGGAATTACTTCCTACTGAATCTGGATTCTGAAAAACTTTCTCATCATCCTGTCCACAGCTTTCTGTTTGGCTCCTGGTTGACCTGAAGGGTAAAGAATTTGAATGAGGTCTGCTTATCCTTCAAGGAGTCTCTTGAAAAAGGGTGAGTGAGACCATGAAGAAATAGACTCCAGAGAAAATCTTGGAAATCCATGATCTGGAGACTTTGATTTAGATTGAGTTGGAATCAAAAGAATAGTAGAATCCAAGGATCTTTGTCTTGATGGGGTTGAATCTGAGGAAGTGGTCAGGCCTGATGATTTTGTAATATTCTCAGAGGGAGCTGAGCCTGAAGTCAAAGGAAGAGAGTGACTGGGAGAATCCTTCTTTGAATCTTCAGTTTTGCCAGTGGAATCCCCCTTAGATGTCTCTGAAGATTTCTTGGAGGAAGGGGGGAGTCTCAGAGGATAGAATAGGAGAAGGAAGAAGCAGGCCTTTTAGAACAAGTTTATTCCTCCACTCGACTATTAAATCCTGCACAAATGTCTCAATCAGTGTTAAGATGCCCTGTACCAAGGGCAAAATATTCAGTTGGAGTGGGCATCCAAATTAAGAATCTTGTGCCCACAAGGTGAGCACTTTTTAAAACCAGCTAAATTTTCAGATACCTCAAACAATAAACAGCCACAACAGAAGCAACTACAACAAGAAAGATAAGAGGAGGAAGGACTACCAACAATTGTAACACTAAATACCAGCAACGGTACACACAAGCAAATATGTACAATATTTACATATTCAGACTTTATGATTTTTCCTACCAGAAAAACTTTGAAAGACTGTGTTCAGATAATTGACGTTTCAGATAATCAACTCTCTACTGTGTGTGTATGTATGCATGTATATATATATATATATATATATATATATAGGGAGAGAGAGAGAGAAAGAAAGAAAAGGGAGGAAAGAAACAATATGTACAGAAATCTGCTAAGGAGAAATAAGTAAGAATAACTTATCTAATGCCAAATCCCACTTCATCTACAGGTAATCATGTCCAAATGCTAAAGTGGCACATGAACTCTGGAGTAATTCAGCTGAAAAGAGGATTATGGGTAAGGGGAGAAACTTGAGGTATGATGCCAAAGTCTTCTGAAGTGGCTAAAGTCAGATCAGAGACCCATCGGTTGAGGAACAGACAAAAAAAAAAAAAGACAACTTTAGATAAATTACTATTAAGTTTTCAAAAACTACACTAGTTGAGACTGAATGAAGTACAGAAACTACTAAATTTTCCATAGCAGGTTTTCCAGCTATGAACTTTATTTAGTCTCAAAGGTTGAAGACAATATAATGGCATTTTTACTTAATTTCTCCAAATCTTTTGGGTTTCTAACACCATGATGGAAATGGGACCCCATTCCTAAGTCAAAGTATGATTAAAGTTCATGAAATTAGTATTGTTTCAGTCTTTGATGGAAGCCAAAAGTGCTCTTTGCAGCACCCCCAATGTGCCCAGTAATGACTCCTTCTGTAATTTGCATGGAGTTTCATGTACTGGTAACATATCTAAATACGATTGTAGACCCATTGCTCCTACTACTATTGGAACTGTCTGGGTATCTGGAAAACAAAAGTGCTCTTTGCAGCAACCCAATGTGCCCAGTAATGACTCCTCCTGTAATTTGCATGGAGTTTCATGTACTGGTAACATATCTAAATACGATTGTAGACCCATTGCTCCTACTACTATTGGAACTGTCTGGGTATCTTTCTTCTACATTGCTCTCATTTCTGCCTGCAGATCCTGATATTTTATGACTTTGTATCTGTCTGTACGCAAGACACTATAGTCAGTGGGTGTGGAGATTTCAATGATCAATGCTACTTTTGTCTTCTTTTCATGGACTACTATATCCAGTTTTCTATTATCTGTCTTTTGGACTGTTGGTAATGTGTGATCCCATATGATATAGACGTCCTCATTTTCTATGATGCTTTGTGACTCATGTTTCCAGTGTTTTTCTGCCACTTCAGTACCATAATGTTTGCACAATCCCCAGTGCAACAGTCTTGCCAAATTATTATGCCTTTCTGTATACAGTCCTCCTGCCATTAGTATGTCGCAAACAGCAATGAGGTGTGTGACTGTTTCCAATTCAGTTTTAGAAAACCTAGATTTGTCTGTTTCTCCCACATGTTCAATGGACTTTGGAAAAGAGCATGTACATAGCCCACTATCTTGGGCCACCACTATTAACCTTTCATCTCTTGGTTTGAATTTGCCTCTCCTTAACCATTCCTGCATTCGTCCCTGATCAACATGAGGTTCTTCTAGAAGTTTTCTGTACTTGCAACTATATTTATGCTTTTTCCACATTTCATGCCTTCTCATCTGATCCTTCAATTTATATTCGTTCTTTTGTTTTTTGGCACATTCAGCTGCTGCCTGATTTTTATCTACTTCTGGTTTGATTTCCATTCCTGCTTAACACCAATTTGCTTCTGCTAGATTATATAGAGAAGTCACCTTAATTTTATTCTCCTCATGTTTCAAAACTTTCACTACATTTGGGTCTTGTGAGGTGAACAGATATGTGTGGAGTCTATGACTGCAGATCTGTACATATAATCAATTTCAAGGAGGCCCATTCCCCCTTCAGAATGGGGAACATTTAATCTTCATATGCACTGATTTTTATAAATCATTTTGGTGAGTATGAAGCATCCTTCTTGTTTTCCTATCTAATCTGACATGTTTTGGGGCCAATCAATCACTCCAAAACTGTAAGTTAGGACAAGAAGAGCAAATTGGTTTATAGCTTGGATTTTGTTCCTAGATGTCGGTGCTGTTTTCAGGATTAATTTAAGTCTTCTGAAGTATTCCTTACTAAGTTTTATTTGCATTTGTTTGTATTTTATTGTTCATCCTTAATCAATTCCCAAATATTTATACACTCCTTCTTGCTTAAGTTCTTTTATATCACATTCTTGTCCCAAACCGATGTTTTTCCTGGCATTGCAGTTTTCCTGCTTTAAATGTTGCTTTTGCACATTTATCAAGACCAAATGACATTACTATATAATCTGAAAAAGTTTTGACATCTTGCAGTTGTGCTTTCAGTTCCTCATCTGATGAGCTATACAGTTTTAATCATCGACAAAGAGAAGATGAGAAGTCTTTACACTTTGTTGTTTTCTAGGAGCGAGATTATAGCCATGGCCTAAGCTGTTAAGTGAACAGTTTAATGGGTTAAGGGCAAGGCAGAACAGCAGCGGTGACAAAGAGTCACCCTGGAATATCCCCCTTTGAATTTTTATCCCTGGGATATCTAGATTCCTTTACCTGTATTTCTCTTCAAATATATTTGGTGCTGCTCTTTTTGTATTGGTTAGTTTTTGCTTTCTCCTTTGCATAAATATTACACCATATTAAATCTATTTTTCTTTCCCATGTCCATACGTCTTCTTCAGATGTTTCCTGATCTTCCTGTTTCTCCCTACTTTGGGGACTCACTCCATCCTGCTGTGATGTAACCTGTGTTAGACCTTCTACACCAAATCCTTAACTTTACAGGCACTCCATAACTTCAACTTCTATTTTTTTAACTTCTACTTTACTAATCTTCTTTTCTACGTTCCATCTTTGTCATATTTTTTTTTATTGTGAAATTTGCCATATCCGGATGCCTTTGCCTGTATTTCTCTTTGAATATCATTAGGGCTGCCTTCTTTACATTGATCAATTTGGCTTTCTCCTTTGCATAAATATTACACCATATCAAATATGTCTTTCTTTCCCATGTCCATATTTCTTTTTTATACTTTTCAAATATCTTTTGGTTTTGTTGTTTATATTTTTGCACTTCCTCAGATGCTTCTTTTTCCCAAACAGATCAAGGTTTCTTGATCTATATACTGTTTTTCACAAATCTGTTGTATTAATCAACACAAATTTTCATTTGAAGCTTCTGACAGTTTTTCTTGCGGAAGTATTTTTCTTTCCTCTAATTTGTCTCTCAATCATTTTGTATATCTTGTTCATAGGTTCATAGGTTCATAGGTTCATATAAGCCTAAGTTTTTTTGTGGCTTACGCCACTCCTTATATGAAAATGCTCTGCCTCACATGGACGGTATTTTATTCTCCAGCACCCCTATTATATCTACCGGGTGTAAGGGTCGCTAAGCTGCTGTGGTTTTGTGGTGGTGGATTTTTGAGGTGGAGCACTGAATAGAGAGGGAGTTTTTTCAATCTGGCAGCATATGACAGATTTTGGAGTCCCTTTATCCTTTTGGTGAGGAAACTTCAGGCCATGGCTCTGGCACCAGCTATCTGTTTCGTCCTTTGAATCCATGGCAATTTTCTTCTCAAAATTGGCCTTAGTATTGCCTGATCCATGCAGTCCTGGAGGTGTTCATAGAAGGCATTTATGTTTGTGATAATGAGATCTAGTATATTTTCTGCTAGTGTCTTCAGGAGGCATGGGGTTGGGAGGTTAGCATGTGAAGCTAAGCACAGCACAATTTTTGAAACAGTTTGTTTGCCTGGAATGTTTTCCCAAAGTTTCGGTGCTGTTGGTGCCAACCTGAGGTGAGGTGTGGGTATCGCTTATATGGATACACCCCTCCTTTTGTGGTGTGGTCCGTCGGGTTGGGGGAACGCATGATATATGAGTAAAACCTAATAGTACCGGGTGCTCTCAGGAGCCTTGAACCAGGTTTCAGTTATGCATGCATTTTGGACTCTCTGCATTCAGCAGCACATTACCCTCAGTTTCTTCCCATTTTGTTTTCTAGGGTGTGTTATGTGCCCATAGGATAGCTTACTGTGACCCCTCCCCTTGTTCAGCCCTGTGTGTGGGACGCCAGTGTTGGAGTGTCATGGAGTCACCTATGACAAGTATGTTTGTGGTTGTTTTGGCCTTAAGGGCTGTGACTGCTTGCACACTACTTTTTTGTGGTTTATGTGTTGCTTATGCTTAGTCAGGGGATATATACTGTCTAGGTTACTAGTAGAGCAGTTCTATGGGAAAAATGAGAACAGACTTTATGGAGCCAGAAAAAGTTTAACCTTGTTAAACCAGGGGCTGAAAAAGGCAGGAAATGACCCAAAATGGCCACTGAACTACAAGTTACTGTCTAAACTAGCCAGGAAAGTTAGGTCTGGAAATTCTGGGCTTTTTGCATAATAGTAACAATACATAATTTCTTTCTTATCCTCAACAGTCCACTTTATTGTCTTTGTGGCTTTTCTTTGGCCTATCAGTTTTTGTGATTTTTGTGGACTGCTACTTCCTTCTACAACAGGGGGGCTATCCTCCCCCTGGGCCTGGCCTGGCCCCATTGTAGTAACGTTTCCATATTTTGAGGATTCTACACTGTCATCTCTTCCAGTCCTGGCACCAGTGCACCTACCAGGACTGGACACTTTTTTATCCTGGGTCTTGTGCACCCAGATATCTTTTTTAGTTTTTGACCTACTTTTGTCCATGATATATGCTATATAAATACATTCAATATATCACTGTCACCTTGGTGAGATTTTGTGAAAACAGAGTCCACCTCGTGAAGGTACTCACCAAGACTTGAGGATGAATTCTGCTATTCTCCTTTGCTTGCTGACCTTTCATCTCTCCAATCAGACATTACCGTATGTTTTTCCTCTGTACCTGCAGATCATCAAGCCTATCCCTTACTCTTAAGCTTATTTGTTCTCACATGACAGTATCTAGCATGAAGGTGACAGCTGACTAGAGAGAGGCTGTTATAAAGGCAGCTGTGGAGGGGATTTGTGCTCACAATGAAAATGAAGGCATTTCCTTTAAGGCCCTAACCCCACCTCTGGTAGCTGACATAAACAGCTACATCATCGCAAGGTGCACTGTCTGTTTCCCGTGTGTGTGTGTGTGTGTGTGTGTGTGTGTGTGTGTGTGTGTGTGTGCATTAATGAGTATCACCATCGGTTTGATCACCAAACCCATGTTATCAGTCCTTCCTATTTTGGTGCCTTGCAGACCTCTGTTTGCTTGATGGTAATAAGCTGACCAAAAGCCACCTCTTCCACCCCAGAGATATAGGAGTCTGTCTCAACTGCTCACTTTTACCATCATACCCCCCCCAGCTACTTCATTGTCCCGGGTGCTATTCAAACTCTTCATAGGTGTATACTAGGCTAATCATCACTGGGGTCTTTTTAAGCCTAGTCATGCATCCCAGATTTCTGAGAAGTTCTGGTACCTTTGGTAAGTGTAAGCAGGGGCTTTGGAGATGAACCATTTACAGGGTGCTTATATCTATTAGAGCATAGGTGTCAAACCATGGATGATTTTTCTTTTCCCATCCATTTGTCCAAGTTAACCTGAATTGGGTTAATGAGGAACTCTGCTTACATGGATGGGGGAGCCTGTCTCAAAGAAGGGCTAGTCTCGGTTACATATCTGTCTCTCCAGCAGGTGCTATTTATATCACAGGCAAGGTTTGAGTCTTGAGTGGATAATTCTGGTGCTGTCTTTGGGAATATACAGGAGATCAGTCAGTGTGGGGTCCGATGATGCCTTATATGCCAGGCATAGAACTTCCCTCTCAACAGCCTGTAGGAGACAGAATACAGGGATGGGGCTTTGATGCAGTCTTTATAGGACATGTTATTTATGACCTGCATTCTTTTAGTGAGGGAATTCAGTGGACGTTCCAACTGCAGGTGAGACCTTTACTAAAAAGTTAAACCTAAGTTATATGTTTAAGAACCAGAGTGACAACAGTATAAATGTTAATAATACTTTAGGTTATTCTAGTGAAACAAAAGGAACAAACACTTTAAAGAAAAATAGTGTTTTTAATCCCCCCTGCACCCTACTATAGCAGCTTATGAAAATATTTGTACACAAGAAATTCATACATTGTACAAGGACAGTAAGAAATGCTTTCATAATCTGTCACAGGGTGGAAATAAATTTATTAAAAGACTTTAGAACTAACAGTGATGTCAGGATTATTAAGCCAGACAAAGGGGGAGGTATTGTATTGGTGAACAAGATGGACTACAATTGTAGTATTCTAGCCATGTTGCATGAGGAAGACAAGTATGAAATAGTTTCCATAAATGAGATTAATGTAGCTCAGGGGAAGATTCACCTCACGATTGAGGATAGTTTAATCCAAGTAAACATCAACGAGGTAGTTTTTAATTTTTTGGTGAATGAACATCCGGTGATACCCACTGTATTTGATATCCCCAAAGTACATAAGAATATCATGGAACCCCCATATAGGCTAATAATTTCCTTTAGGTTCAGTATGATGTATTCCTTGGGGGTATTTGTGGATAGATTGGTAAGAAATGCTATGTTGCCTATTCCGGGATTTTTTTATCACTCCTTACCAATGATATGTATACTGCAGAGTGTAGTTTTACAACTATTGATGTATGTGACCGATTCACTTCTATTCCTCAAGGGTTAGGTTTGGAATTATTTTACAAAGCCCTCCGAGAAACAACAACACGTTGATAAATTTTGAGATGTTGTTAATGGACAGCACATTGAAAAATACCTTTTTCTTTTTTGAGGGGGAATACTTTCGACAGACCCAAGGAATAGCTATGGGCACAAGTAGTGCACCTGTATTTGCCAACTTGGTTATGTATAGTTGGGAAAAACAACACATTTTCAATAGTGAATATCAACATGAATGGTTTACATACTTAAGATTCTTGGACAATATATTTATTTTGTGGAAGAAAGACAGTGTGGGAGTAGAATTTACCTCAATGGGATCTGTGATTACTTCAAGTTTACTTCCTCATACAATAACAACTGTATAAATTATTTGGATGTTTTAATCAGGAAAGATACAGAAAAGAAATGTTTTTCCTCTTTAATATATAGGAAACCAACATTTTCCAATGATTACTTGGACTACAATAGTAGTCATCCGCACTTTATGAAGAAAAACATTGTTAAGGGACAATTTATATGTGTAGCACAAATGTGTTCATCAATTCATGGGTGTAAACAAGAGATGGAGATGGTAAAGGGGTTATTTATAGAGAGAGGGTACCCTAAGCAATTGGTAGAGAATATGTATAAATGGTTATTGACAGTTGGGGGGTTAGGTACAAACCTCTACTTGGAAATAAAATTGAGGGGAAAGATAATGAGACATTAGTTGGCAAGTATGAGACTTCAATGGTCCTTACCTGTGGGGGACTGAGTTACCAAGTGAGAAACATTATGAAAAAGAACTGGACTCTTTTTAAGGCAAACAATGATTTACAAGAGATCATGGGTAATAACCCAAGATTCGTCTACCGAACAAATGTGAACTTAAAATACTTATTAGAACATCCATTGAATTTAGGGAATATAAGTGAGAAGGGTAATAGTAGTTGTGGGTGTTGTAACTATTGTAAATAAATCTTGAGAGAGTCTGTCTTAAACATCAGTGATGAAACGTACACGTAAGAACAGTCCCAGGGAATTATGGTTCCAAGGGTATTGTTTACATTGCCAAATGTCAGCTGTGCGATAGTTTCTACATAGGGAGAATCGAAAGATTGCTTCAAAAAAAGTTTTCAAGCATATATATGAAATTAGACAGATGAATGCAAACAATGCACTATACAGACACTTAGAAAACAACAACATATGTAGAACATTTGGCTATTGGATTTTAGAGATAGTGGAGAGATCTATAAAGGGGGCGACTGGAGTAATACATTAGAGAGAGTTGAACTTTATTGGCAACTTAGATATAATGCCAACCAGCTCCCAGGAAATAATGACCATATATCTATTATGCCCATTCTGAAATACAGATCACTGGAACTGTAATGGTATTTTTATGTCACTTTTTATGTTATATGTATGTATGTGAATATTTTAAAAGGACTGTGAACTGATAATAAGAAAACATTTTTATAAATTCTGTTCACTGAAAATATTTAAGGGCATGTAATTAGAAAGAGGTTACATTTTCATTTATGCAAAAGGGTGAATTTTGATTGGATGTGTTTTAAAGTATGATGGTATTTAAAGCTGCTAATTGAATGTTATATCAGTTCTGATGAAGTCCAGATTTACTGGACGAAAGCGCTTAACCGATACTGTGGTTATTATATTAAAAACTGTTTTTACACTTCGGAGCGTATTTTATTGAAATGGTTGCTGCCAAGCCGGGCTAGAAGGTGTTGTTTTGAGAGTACCGTTAAGTAACTTTCAAAAAAGCCACCTAAAAGAAAGGTACAGCATTTGTTTACTAGAAAAGGCTATAAGTTTGGAAAATTTGGAATTATTCATTAAGGGTTTAGACTGTTATATTTCTTGGGTTACTGAGAGTTGTCCTCTGCTTGGTCTATAAAACAATGTCTTATCGAGTTCTCTTAGAATGTTTATAGCTGGAATGTACAGCTGGGGAAGCCAAAACCAGATTAGGGATCATAGAATAAGAGCAATAGGGAAAAAAGTATACACTTTCCCATGCAAACAGAACAAATCCATCATTAACATTCTTCAGAAATGGTACTGGTCAATGGTGTAAGAAGTGTTCATAATCTCAGCCTATGCCCCTCAGCAATGTTGTCATAGTGAAGAAAAGAGTGCACTTATACAGCAGTAGCAGGACCTACTAGATAAAGCAGGACAACATGCATTGATGGTCATAATGGGTGACCCGAATGTACATATTATGACAGATAGAACAGGCTATGAGGACTGCCTAGAACCACATTGGTGGAGAAACAGGAATAAAGAAGGAGAGACCATTCTAGAATTCTGTCTGGCAAATGGCTTGATGGTAGCCGACACATGATTCAGAAAGAGAGACGGTCACAAAATCACTCGCAAATGTGGTCAAAACCCAACTCAGGTAGACTGCCTCCTAGTAAGGAAAGGGCACTAGGATAGAATCAGTGATTGCAAAGTCATGCCCAGTGAAACAGTCACCCCACAGTTTAAACCATTGGTTGCCACAATTAGCTGCAAGCAACAGTTAGAGAAACCTCTAAGGTCAACAGAGATCAGGCTGAAGACCTGAAAGTTGACTGGAGAGAAAGCACAACAGTTCGGGGGATTACTCAGGGCTTGAGCACCTCGAGAAGAGGAAATAGGTGGAGCTGAAGAAGAATGGCAGTGCCTCAAAACAGCACATGTAAGGGCTACAGAACATATAAGCGGTTGAACCAGGTATGCAAATAAAGTACATGAGAAAAAGCTGGTGGTGGAATGTTGAAATCCAGGAAGCCATCAAAAGAATGAGGGAGTGCAGGAAAAAGTGGGAGATAGAAAAGACAGACCAGGATAGGAAGGAATACTGGTTGGCTAACAAAGAATATGAAATAGGAAGTCCAATATCAAAGAACAAGAAATCAGAGGCACTCTACCAACTTTTGGAAAGTGACTCAGTGGATGTCACAAAGAAACTCTATTAGATTTCAAGGCAAAGATGGGAAGATAAAGAAGATAGACAACATTCATAATGGATGCCAGCAACAACCTGCTCACCAGTCCACAAAGGCAGATGGAAGGAGTACTTCCAGCAGCTTCTGAATGAAGAAAACCCCACAGAAGCTGTACCCGAGACACAGCCTACAATCAGAGAAAAGGAAGAGCCCACCATAGAAGAAGTAAGAACAGCATTAAGGAAAATCAAGTCAGGGAAAGCAGCAGGCTCAGATGAGATCACAGTAGATATGATCAAGATGTTGGGTAAGATAGGGGAGAAATGGCTTCTGTGGGTACTCGTAGTAGTATGGAGAGAAAGAAGTATCTCTGATGACTGGAGAATAAGCACGCTAATGCCAGCGTTCAAGAAAAAAAGGTGGCATTCACAACCTTGGGCAGTTAGTTGTCAAACTCCTATCACACTGCATGAAAGTTCTGGAGATGGTGATTAATAAAATAATACGCAGAGAAGTAGAAAGAAAGATGGGAAATGAGCAGTTCAGATTTACATTAGGATGCAGCACAGCTGTAGATCAATATGTATGTATGCATTTAAGAATAAATACCGAGCATGTGCAAGCCTGACTGCCATTTTGTAGTTAGCTGTTGAGATGTAAGCATGCATGTCTGTGTAGTCTGTCAGTTAATCAGTTTGTTTATATTTTGTACTGCTGCTGTCCATCCTGATGTGTTTCTATGTAATAAAGCATATAAATGAACTATCCCACCTGTTTGTCATCTTTACTAGAGAGAGACGAGGGGGGACAACAACCAACCCAATATTTGCAGTGAGACAGATACTTGAGAAGAAGCTAGAAATGAGGAGAGTCCAAGTGTGCATTTCTTGACTTGGAGAAGGCACATGACGAGGTCCCAAGAAAGTTGATTTGGGCAGTTCTGTGGTGGTTCAAAATCCCAGAAACATTGGTGAAACTACTACAAGTTATGTACAAGGACCCAATGACTCAAGTACGAACAGTGTTCTGTCTTACAGAGGGGTTCCCAAGGGGAGTGGGTGTGCATCAGGGTTCAGCTCTGGGCCCACTGCTGTTCATATGAGTGATGGACTACATTAGCAAATGGGTTGGAAGGGATAGAGTCACAAAGCTGTTGTACGCAGATGATGTGGAATTGCAGGCAGACCCTGAGCAAAAACTTCAGGAAATGGTAGGGAAATGGAATGCAAAACTGAAGGCACATATGATGAACTTGAGCACAGATAAGACAGTTGTAATGCAGCCAATGGAGGAAATTAGAAAAAGCTGTGAATTGAAAGAGAAGGGAAAATAGTGGAACAGGTTAACAGCTTCAATTATCTGGGGAGGGGTAGTTGAGGAGATGGAAAGTCTGAATGAGGAGGTCAAAGCTAAAATCAGAGTAGCTGCAGCCAACTAGCACAGAGTGTCAGGAGTAGTGTGTGACAGAAGAATGCAAAAGAAGCTTAAAAGTAAGGTATACAAAACTGGTGCGACCAGTACTACTTTATGGTAGAGAAACCTGGGCAGTAAAGGCAGAGCAGCTGAGGAAGTTAGATGTGATGGAGATGAAGTGCCTGTGATGGTTGGCAGGATGCATGCTGTGGGACATATGAAGGAATGAAGACATAAGAGCAGAAGCCAAAATAGCTCTAATTGCTGAAAAGGTCAAAGAGAACATATTAAGGTGGTTCAGGCACATGTGCAAGAAAGCAGAAGACAATCTAGTGAAGAAGATTTGGGACAGACATGAAGAAGGTAAGAGGAAACAAGGGTGTCCAGCAAAGAGGTGGATGGATTGTGTGAGAGAAGACCTGTGATAGTCAAGCATGACTGTCGAAGAAGGCAGAAGAGCGGCACTGAATAGGGATTTATGACAACAAGTGACACGACAGCCTGAACCATACCTCTCAACTGTGCCAAATACCTCGGTATTTACTGGTTTTGAGGTCCAAATAATGGGATGCCACGAGTTCCCGAGTTGGCCCCCTTAATTCCCGAATTTCCTGGCTTTTTTTAAAATTTTTTCAGCCTTTTTTTTTTTTTTGCTGATATCATCGCATGCAGTGGCATGAGCGATGACGTCAACTTTATGACTAGTCTGCCAGCCTGTCGGAATTCAGCTGAGGGCTGAGTCAGAGTGTGTGTTCATTATTCGTTTATGTTTACATACATACTACCTACACGTGTGTGCACTTCGAGTTTGTCTGACACAGCCAGTCAGAGGTTTTTGTTTAAACTGAACTAATACAGGCACCTCCAGCTAATATTTATTTAGTTTAGGCAGCCAAGAAGCAACCCTGTCCCCAAGCAGCAGAGCAGTCTCGTCGGACCTGGAGCTGTGCGGCGGTGAAGAGCTAGCTGGTCGTCATCATGAAAAATATCTCTCTATTGCTACTTCTTCCCTCAGATCCACCTCCATCTCCAGCAGCAGGTAAAATAAAATAAAGACATGTTTATTTGTCTTTCGGCTTTTTCCCGGTAAGGGGTCACCACAGTGGAACTACGGTCCACTAATGATTGGCAGTAGATTTTTTTTATGAAATGCTGAGGTGCCAGCTCAACGCCCAACCTTCAATGAAAGCACACCCATTTACGCACGCATGTCTTTCGAACGCTACCCAACCGCAGGGAGGACATGCAGACTCCACACAGAAGGCACTCCAATAAAATAAAGACATAAAGTACAGAAAATAAATTGTTTTGAGTCATAGACTCATAATAGGAAGTACAAACTTATGAATTGTGTATGCAGTTGTTGCACTCCAGTTTCATCTTAACTGCCTCTGCAAAAAAGATGCCTTACTGTTTATTAATTGATGTGAACTAGGTGAAAATAGTAGATGTAGTATGACATGCTCTGTCTGACATTCAAGTTTGGGTTACTTTTAAATGCTTATCATGAAGCATGGTATGAATTACTGAAACGTAAATTAGAACCTGCGCTTCATTTTCAACTCAAGGTTTTTTTTTTATTTGTGTACTACAGTGGGTGTTACTGTTACCAAATGACTCTGGCTAATCGGGCCTTTAATTGAAAGCACGTCCCTTATCAAATGTCAAGATTTTTTTTCACTCCTGACCCGAGTTTTGTGTATTTTATCCCAAAATCGACTTGTGCAAGTAAAACGGTACCTGCCCGTTTCTTGTTTATGCTTGAGTTTGCAATCTCTTCATATACTGTTTTGGTTGTCTGCCAATGCCATAGTTTTTTTTCTAGTGTACTTTGTAATCTACAGTCTTACAGAGGTGTGTTGAAAATCATTGAGCAGGGCAGGAGAAAGTTCAGTTGTAATCTATAGCATTAACAAAACTAACTGGTGTTTTGCTTCCAGAGTCCAGACTAGTATAGCGACAGGAGGTAATTTAGAGAAAAACTGCTGAATTTAAATGTATGATGCAGCTAGCCAGTGCTTACTAAAAACTAGTGCCGGGTTCAATTTAGAACAGAAAACTAATAAAACCAAGCCTCAAGGAGGGTCTTTACTTGTACAGTAATAAAAACTGATGAAAACATGTTTAGTGGATTGCTACTAATAAAATAAGAGGCCTTGCCGAAATAAATGCTAACATTTAATCCAACACCCAGAGAGCAGAAATCCAAACTGTTGTTTTTTCTGTTTACTTAATTTCCGCAGAATAAATCCTTTTGCAACAAATGTTTAGTTTACTTGTGTGTGTATTTGCGCGTGCATGGGGGTAGTAAAGTGAAAGTGGTGCTTAACATCAGGACATGTTCTGAAGGACTTCTGCTGCATTATGTGCATGCATCGCAACTGTCCAGAGTTTAGCCTCTAATTTGTTGGTATTTTCCTCATACAATTTGTGGTTTTCTGGCAAATCACTTGAGTACTGAAATCACTAAATGATGAAAGGCATCTGAGTTTCAGATTTTGTCCTTCGGTAAATGCATGCTAATGTAAAAACTGTTTGTTTTCTAAGTTTGTAAGATTAATATTAAACAAGTCCCTTTTTTGAACCTTTGTCTCCTCCACTATTTTTAGATTTGTTTAGAATTCTTGTACTAAGAAGTTAAGAGTTGTGTTTGCATGGTAAACCTAACTAGGTATCTGTGTGTGTATGGAGGGAGGGATAATTTGTCCACTCACTTAAAGGGCAAACTGACAGAAACATTTTAGAGACTTTTTGATTTCTAACATTATAAATTTGAAAGGTAGTAGTATTTAGAAACAGAGTTCCTAATAGACAAATTTGTCCCGGGGTACCACCTGTGTCCCTCATTGACAGGGGCAATAGGTGCTGAATGTTTGTTCTTCAGTTTGCGTTAAAAAGTCAGTATCCCACAATCCCATTGGAGAGGGCAGGGCTACACAATTATGTATGCAGATTTTATGTTAATGAGCATACAGATTTGTACCTATTTTTCATGGGCCTTTGTCCAGATTTTTGATGTTTCCAGGTTGAGAGGTATGCCCCAAACCCATGCAAAAATTGGAAAAAGGAGGGTGATGCTGATGTTGAGTAAGAAGTGTAAAAAGCAGAAAATATTAGAGGTTACAGCAGTTCATCCCCTTGATGGCCACTATGTTGCAAGCTTTATTAGAACTGTGAACCAGTTTAGGAACTTGCAGAATTTGAATAGTATTGGTGCTGCTGCTTATTTTGGTGTTATTGTGCTTGCTGTTTGTGATAGATTTTTTCTGAGGTTCATTATGTCCATGGGAAAACATAATTGTGTAACTATGCAAGAAAAACGTTTTGCCAAATGACTTTTGTCTTCAGTGCTTGTTTTATTTGGGAGAGATCTGACAAGTTGTATCATGTGAGCACTGCATAGCATTTTTTGCTGCTTCATCAGGCCCATAATATGTGAGCCTGTCTGAAGTGAAGCAGCTTTTAATGTGTGTGAAGCATCTGCCCATCTTCCAGCAGGAAAATTATTCTGTGAGAGGCCTGGAAAAACAAGTGTAGGCAAATGGACTAAATAATGAAATTGTTCATGAAATAAGTGGGCAGGGAGTGAAAGATTTTATTAATGTCATAAGCCCCATTTTCTGCAGCCTTCTAAGACTGCTTCCCTAACTGTCAGCGTCTTTGGAGGTAGGTGGTGGAATGAGGTCTCTTGCTGCCTGCTTGGTCTCTGAAGGTGCTGCAGAATCTTGAACGTACACTTGTTCTTTGTACTTGACATACATTCAAACTCTGAAGATTTAAGCTATGCCACAAGATCCTTTTTCTAACAAGTAATAAATAGGTGTCCTTCTATATCACTGTTTCAGTATTCTTAAAAGAAAGGTTATCCCATCCTGGGCAACCTGTCACTCGGCCAGTATGGTAAAGCTTGAAAAAGATCTTGTTTGCTACGTATGTCACATGTGAGTTCCCTGTACAGAAAGCAGGGCATAAAAGGGAAGTGTGGAAGTAACTACTACAAACTTCTTTTGCCACCAGTTCGAATGCCATTGTTGCCAGTTGGTTTGATTGTTTTGTTACTGTTTTGACATTTAGAATGCCAGATAACTGCCCTGTTGGGGTTATTCTTTTATTTTTCAAAAGTTTGCTTCTTGGTCTTGTATTTTATATCACTACCTAGAGTTCATGTCATCCAAGAAGGAAAATGTTAGTGCGGGAGGCAGATTCCCTATAAGGATCTTCATGAACAGGGGCTTTTTTGTTTGGGCACTGCCCACGACCATACCTATTGTAGTATCTGTAAGGCATTTGTACCTAAGACACTCAGAACCCATTTGTCTTCCCTGACCATTTATCTTGAAAACCACCAGCTTAGACAGTTTGCCCAGGGTACCATAGCAGAATCCTTTAACTTTGAGATACTCCCACTTGGTAAGAAGAAGGCCAAGAAGTCTTAGCCAGATTCTTTAGCTATCCAGCCTCCACCAGATGTCCCTCTAGAAGCAAGTAATAGCTCTGTAGGTCATTTAGTGTTTATGTCATATTCCTTTGCTATGACTCTACTGGAGGCCAGCATTGATCTGTCTTTTCCCACGTCCTCTGAGACTTTGCAAGCATGACATCAAGGGAGAATTGTGGTTGATTATCTCGGAGGGTCCTAGAGGGATTCCACAGATATTTGTCTGGGAGGAAGTTCTGCAAGGGTCCGAACCTCTGGTATTTGTTAGGGCTGATGTCCTTTCTAAGAAAAGACAAAAACTGAAGCATGTTTCTCCTTACCCTATGGATCCTCAAAGGGAATGCAAGAGTTTACTCAGGGTTTGTCTCTGCCTTAATGACTCTAAAGCCTCCTCAGGGGTTTCAGTACCCACTTCCTTGGGCCTCTACCCTTTCTAAATTGTTTAGGGAACCAGGTTTTTTGGATGAGGATTCCCTATCTGGTGAGGGGTTTTGTCCTATTATTTACAGATGCCTTCCCTTTTGGCTTATGGTTCTTATGCAGAGGAATCTGTTAACCTTCAGTCTTTTTTCAAGGAATTGTCCTTTGGGGACACAATTTCTAGGATGATGGACTTCTTTAAGTGGGATTCTTCTCAAATGTTGGATATTCAGAGAATATATTATGAGTTGCTTCAGGTGGATACTCCTCAACCACTGGCAGTTCATCCTGTGTTGGCTGCATTGTTAGATACTTTCATTGCTGCTTCCAAGTCTCCTGATTCTAAGAAACCTGATAGGTTCTATAAGGTTTCTGAGGATTGTTTATTTTTATTTAAATGTCCTCCTGCTGATCCTTCTGTGGTGTCAGTTTCTTCTGACGTATCTTCTAAACTTTTGCCCTCTTCCAAACTTTTGCCTTCCAATAAGGACAGCAGGGCATTGGAGAGGACTGACAAAGTTTACACTGCTTCTACTTTGGCTTTTACGGCCATTAATCACCAAACCCACATGACCTTATATGCTCTAGCCTTGGTTGCATTATCTCTGCCCTCCCTGATTCTGATGGCAAATCCCCTGCCTTATCTTTTTTATGTTCTTCTTCTCAAGTGGCTCACCACTCTTTTAAGTGTAGCTATGATGCTGCTGAAGCCTGTTCTAGGGCTGTGGCCTTTGGGCCTTCTTGAGGTGTTATGCTTGGCTTCATCTTCAGTCTCTTCCTGAGGACATTAAGGCTAAATTGTTGGATGCTCCTTTGGATAATACTCATCTTTTTGGGACTGCTGCTGCTTATTTGTTTAAGTCTCTTCAAGGGAAAGGCAATGCCTTCCAAGACCTTAAACATATTTTTGTCTCTTCTATCACTAAGTTCCAGAGGACTTATCCTTCTAGATCTGCTTTTGTTTGTATGCAACACCGCCAGGCTCTGTAAGGGCAGGAATGGTGGTAGGCAGGCCCCTTCAGCTAAGGCTTCTTAGATTTCTGTGGCCTAGAAGCCTCCCTTCTCTGATAAGCCTACTTCTCCTTGACAATTCACCTCCCCCACCACTATGTTTAGACCAGGTTCCTTTGTCTCTTCAGCTCAGACAGTGCCAGTGTTGGCCTTTCTCCCACCTCCAAAGGTATTGTCGTTGACAGCCTTCTTTCAGTCTCTTCTTCTCCCGACTCTATGCCAGCCAGGGAGTTTCTTTGGGCCCTGGGATTCATGGCCTGTACTATTCCGATGCTTCCTCTTGCCAGACTGCATATGCAGAAGATGCAATGGTACCTCAAGTCAAGTTTGGCTGCAGCATTGCTACCTTCTGACTTTCAGTCTACCTCTACTTCTCTGTCTCAAGAAGGAATTTGAGTGGTGGATTTGACAGTTCACTCTCAACCCAGGCCAGCCCTTTCAGCCTCCAGTTATTTCTTAAGAGCTGTTCACCAATGTCTTGGACATGGGGGGGGCATCTCTTGGTCACCTGAAAGTTCAGGGTCTCTGGTCTCCCCATCAGAAATCAAACTATATCAACATAAAATTGATGAGTGTTCTGATTCTATCCCTTCAGGCTTTTTCACCCCATGTTCTCTCCAGACCCTTTGAAGTTGTACACAGACAACAATACAGTGATGTGGTATGTCAACAAGCAGGGGAACACAAACTCTTACCTCCTCTGCAGGATGGCGCTTCAGGCTTGGGAGGTGGCTCTCAGTTGTTAGTTGACTCTTCAGGCAGTATACATTCCTTCAGAGCGCAATCTTGTGGAAAATTCTCTGAGCAGGTCAAAAACATAGACTCACTAATGGATGCTTCACAGAGACATGTTTCTGGACATTGTCCATTGGTGGGGTATTCTTCAGGTAGATCTTTTTGCCTCCCCTCTGAATAGGCAGCTTCCTCTCTTTTGTTCCAGAGTGCCATGCCATCTGGGCTGAAAAATGGACTGCCTATTCTTTCCATGGAAAGGGAGGTTTCTATATGCTTTCCCTCCTCTTCCTCTACTTCCAGGAGTCCTGCAGAAGATTCAGCTGGACTCTTCAAACATCTTGCTAGTGACTCCCTTTTGGTCATGACAGCACTGTTCCCGCTCTTAATTCATCTGGCCAGGGGCAGTCATCACAAGTTACATCACCAATTGGATCTCCTCACACAGGACAAGGAGTCTTGTATCCATCTCACCTTGTCTACTCTGCAACTGCCATTGTGGGTGATAGCATTTTGATCCCCTTCTGGCACCTCATTTCTGAGGATGTGCTCAGGGTTTTACAGGTTACAAGGAAATCCTGAACCAGAAAATTAGTAGGGATCCCTCTGGTCCTGTCTTATTTGTGTGAGTTACTCAAGTCTGTCTTGTTCTATTCTTCTGTGAAGGCCCATTTGTCAGACATTTCTGCTTGTCTGAACTTGACTCCTCCTTTGACTTCTGTTTTGAGGTCAGATAATTTCTTAAAGGTGTCCTACATATCTGGCCTCCAACAAAACCTATTTCTCCTCCTTAGGACCTTAATTTTGTTTTGGAAAAATTGACCTAGGCCCTTTTGAGCCTGCAGTTTCTGCTTCTTTGCAACATTGTACCTGGAAGACGGTTTTGCTGCTGGCTCTTACTTCTGCTTGGAGGGTGTCTGAGCTCCAGGCCCTTATGGCCATTCCTCCTTCTTTTTGGAAATTTCACAGGGACAGTTTGTCCCTTCATGGTAATCCTTATTTTATGCGCATGGTAGTAAATGACTTATCCTTAAATCAGTCAGTACAGCTCCCTTCTTTTTTCCCTTTTCCTCAGTCTGCTACTTAGAGTGTCCTGCATACCTTGGATTTCCACAGACAGCTCAGGTACTATTTGGATAAAACTAGAACTCTTCATAAGTCCGATCGGCTTTTTATTTCCTTTAATCCCAGGTCTTTGGGTTTGGCTGTTTCTAAGCAAACCATCTCATCCTGTATATCTAAGACAATTTTTTTGTTATTCTTTTCATGGCAAGTCTCTGTCTGCATCTGTTAGAGCTCATTCTACTTGGGCTGTTGCCTCTTCTGGTGCCTTCTTCAAGGGGTTGCACACCAATTCCATCCTTGAAGCTGCTACTTGGTCTTCACTCTATACCTTTACTAAGCATTATAAGTTGAATATGTTTTTTAGGGCCAGAACAGGTTTTGCTGAAACCATTTTATGTGGATCTGTTGAGGGCTCTTCTCAGCCTTCCACCTCCCACTCTGTTTTTTGAGCTTTTTTACTCTCACTTCTTTCAAGAATTCTGCAACAGTGATATGGATGTACATAGTACAGTTCTTTAAAATCTGACCATAACAGTAGATGGCCTTCTCTTCACTGTTGCAGTATTTGCTCCCTCCCTCCAACCCCCTCTTCTTTATTCTATATTTTTAACTTCTGGATGTCCATGGACTCCTTTGTCCTTTGACGATTGTTCTCTTCTGGGGCAATTCAGTTCTGAGTAGTTGCATCCATATGTCCCTTTTATGCCCTATGTTCTTTATGAGGGACATAAATGTGATGTATGGATCAAGCAAGATGTTTTTCAAGCTTTACCATACTGGCTGAACAACAGACAACTGTACTTTATACTTGGTTTAGAGGCTCCAAAAGGCATGGCTTTAATGTCTTTTATTTGCAAATAAGAGCCTGTGATCTTGTTGCACCAAAGGCAGATGTCTGAGGACCGGATTACCTACTTTACAGGTGTTGACCCAGCATGAGTGTCATTAAACTGTAAAAGATTAACCAAGGAGTAAGTGGTCACATGCCCTAGGATAACACCTTGAGCTAGAGTCCCTTTATTCAGATCTGAGTTAAGATCTTGCATAATTAGTAGTGACCTCTTTACCTTTAGGGTGTGACATTAGTGATGATGAAGCTGTGTCATCAGTCTCTCCTTGGGAGATACTTTGAACCTTATGTAGGAACATTTTAAGTGTGGGTCTAGGGAGATCTTGGAGTCCCATAAAGGTGCCTAGATGTCCTAGACTTGGAAAAAAAACAAGGCCAATGGCAGCTTTCTACAATTTTAATATTTGAGTATGCTTCCTTAAAGCCTGATTCTTAGGCATGCACCTCTTAATAAACCAGATGAGTTCTATAGGGTGCATAACTCTTGCAAGGTATCTGTACAAAAAACATGGTTGATTGGCCTAGCAATAGTATTTTTAACAGGGAAAGGGGGTGAGAGTTGTCTTTACAACTCAACAGTCTGCCTAATGACAAGAAAAGCAAATATTCTGGACCTTTTGGGGGAAAAATTCATGCATTGTTTAGAATGGTTTATAGGCCAATACATTATGATATGTATGTGGCCAAGCAAATTGAGCATATGCAAATGAAATATCAAATTAACTTTTAAGGGACAGGATATGTAGACTCCCCAAGCAGCATTTAAGTTGGACTGGTTATGATGTGATTTAAACAAGTGGTAGAGGGATAGCCAAAGGGAATGTTGGCTGTCAGTTTTCTTGGTTTAGAATCCATCCTCTTCCAAAAAATGTATAAATACATAGATAAAAATGTACTGTTTGGCTTCCATCTGGTCCCTGGAAATTAAACTGGAGGAGAATGTGAAAACCATGGAGTCATTCAAACAGCTTTTTCATTCATATTCCTGCGTACACTTGAAATTGCACCATAGTCTTTCTATAGGATATAGTGTAAGGAGGATCAGCTTAAAATAATTGAGAATCATCTGGCTTGGAAAGGTGGTAGAAGCTGAAGTAGGCAGCAGTGTGTGGGTCTCACCATAGGATGGTAGCAACTGCTACTTGATTTTTCTACTAAACCCCCACCCCAAGCCCCTTCTTTTACCTTTCCCTCAAAACATCCTGGGAAATGGACTTTTCGACTTTAACTCCAAGCTGGTACAATTTAACTTAAGACAAATGGTAACGGAGACTGTGTGTACAAAACAGAGTTCAAAACCACCTTTCCTTGCCTAGGAATGCCTTCCATTGTATCAGATTATATAGCACAATCAGTATTGACTGAGTTGTCCCCGTGCAATACCAAGGGAAGTTTACCTTTAGAGGTGCAAAGTAAAGGTTCTGTGTTAGACTTTTCCTAGACATGCAGAAGGATACCCCCTGGAAGCCTATCCTAGTCCTATCCAGACAGAAAACATTATTAAAGAATTAAATTGTGCTTGCATACTTTGTAGATGTTCAGTCTCTTAATGATGCCAAGTATGCTGCTTTTTACACTAGATATTGAAGGATGCCTATAAGCTTGTTCCTTTTTCAGCTCATAACAGGAGTACTTTCACCATTCTGTCTTTCTTCTGTGCTGATGATGTTCACAGAACGCTTGGCCACAAGTATTTGCTAACCTCAAGATCAGAGAAAGTAATACATATCTTATGTGAGAATTATTTTATCCAGGTACAAACCTTAGAGAACTTGCAAAGGGCCATGCAGTTCTCTCTTCATTGCCTGAAAAGCCTTGAGTTTTCCTTTCATCTTCCAAAATTAAGACCTGCACTGGGAGGAGGGGTGGTGGGTGTGGGGATTTAAATCTTCCTGAGAGCCATGCTAGACAAAAATAAGGATACTTCTGCTGAGTACTAACACCCATGAACCAGTATGAGCTGTGTTTCAGGATGGCCAGAAAGATATATATGATAGTCTAATATTTCTGGAAGTCTTTGTGTTTTGGCACCCTTGACTAGAGTCTGTGTGATGAAAATAAGTGGTGCCTTAGAAATCTGTGGGAGCAACACCAGAACCACTCGGTTGATTTCGTTAAGGGGGAATTGAATTGGTGGTTCCATCAGTTGTTGGCCAACCTGAGGATGCCCTTTATGATCCCATACAGTTTGAAAACCCTGTCAGTGCACTCAGACCTGCTGGAATGGTCTGTACTGATAACCAGAAAGTACAAGGAACTTGGAATGCATCCATGGTGAGCCAGTATGTCAGTGTATAAAATGTCAACACTGATTCTGTCCTTGTAGATATTCTGGATATTGTAGTACTCTGACACATTTAAGTTGATAGTACCATGGTTATGTAGCACACAAAAATGAAGGGCACCCATTTATACTCCTTATGCAGGCTGGTAGTGCTGACATTGCATCTAGACTCCTTGCAAGTCTTTTATTTCCTGGCTGCATGCTTCCTATTAGATTAAACTCAACAGATCTTTCTCCAGCCTTCAGACTTTGTGACTTGAGGTCTGGATAGGCAGTTTTTCCAACTCTTTTGCAGAGGTTGGGAACCTTGTTGTATATACAGCTGTCTGTATTACAGGTAAATTGTCAATTGAAGAAGTTCTGTGCCAGATTCCCTTAAACTGGAGCTAGGGTGGGAAATGCCTTATTTATCCCCAAGGACTAGAGCATCCATCTATGCATTCCCATATGTGCTTTCAGAGTAATCCTGAAGATAATAAAACATAATGCAGGGAAAGATAGCCATAGTTCTTTCAAGCAGTTCACATGAGCAAGAAGGGACTGTTAATACTAAAACTATGCATCCACCTGTCATATCAAACCAGATCCCTGGTGCACTCAGGTCGGAAGAGGCAAGGGTCAAGTGTTACTGGATGTGATCGGCATTATGCAAGTGGCTAGGGAGCCAGGCACCAGGAAACCATTCATCCCCAATTACAAAAAAAAAAAAAAAAAAAAAAGATTTTGCTGTAGCTCTAACATTATTTCTTCCATAGAGCCTAGTCAGCAGTAGCTATCAGAATGATTTCACAGTAGCTTATCTTATGCATACTTTAAGGTACAACTTTCATTTTCCATCTTGCCTCCCTTTGGCCCAAAGGGAGGCAAGATGGAAAATGAAAGTTGTCATAGTCCGCAAAATTCACATTTGAACAATTCTTGAAAGGGGTCTTGCATGTCATACTACCCATGATTATGTGAGGTATTGCCATTTGTGCCAGGGAGAATAAGGCAATGCATGTGTAATATATTCCAGCATAGTTAGCTGGAATTTTGTATATAATTTTGTGTCATTTGCCTATCACACTGAAGTACAGATGCTTGTGTTAAAAATTGTCAACAGTGTAATTATAACTGATTAAATGTATATGTTTAAGCAAAGAATTCTGTAAGGGAAGAATAGAAGTTTTTGAAATTGTTCTATAGCTTTCAGATACTGCAACAGATGATAGTAAAGCTCTGAGTGAGCATTGTACAAGAGTCAGGTGATCAGTCATTCTATAACCAGCACTGAGAGGATGGAACTCTCACAGCAGTTTGTTTTGGAACCTGATATAAAGATCTATGAAGTCAAGGATGGCCTTTGGTCAACTGGTGCCCTAGGCAAAAGGGTTCCACAGTGTCACCCACACCACCCTGTGCCACCTTCCTGGTCTACCTACACCATCCAGATTATTAGAAAAGCACCCCTGCTAGAGCAGCTCCCTAGGCAACTGCCTAGTTGGCCTATGCCTAATGCCGACTGTGATGTCAGTTATCACAGTTCAGTTTGAGTTCATTTCAGTTAGTTAGAAGTTTGAAGCTCATCAGCTTGCCTTGTGGAAGTAAGCATCTCAGCATCTAATCTTGCATTGCTGTATTAAGTTCACTAGGAAACAATTATTCTTTAGACAGTCAGGAAATACAGTGAGATTAGTTAAGCAGTGTTTTTTTCTGCAACTGTTTGAATCTGTCCAACTGAGTTGTTTTTATTTCTCTTGTAATTGAAACTCATATGTATTGTCCTTAGATATTTAGTATTCTCATGTTTTCTATTTTATTTATTATTAAATGTTTTCATACCTTTCATTGTAGCTGTTTTTTTAGAGAATACTTTTAACATCTTGTGACGCCCGTGCACTGGCCCAGCAATCAAGGAGCCTCAATCCTCAGCACTAACACCAGTGAAGGGCATCCATATTGGGTTCGGGGAATGGAATCATGGTCACTGCTGGACAGAGGGCACAACAAAACAAACTAACAGTATTTTTTTTTCATATAAGGGTGGTGGTAAGCCACAATTTGGGCTAGGCTTATAAATGCCTTAGGGCAGATAGCCTAGTATAAACCTATGAACCTATGAACCTAAGGATAACAAATACACACACAGTAAAGTACAATTTCGCTTAAGAGCACACAGAGATCAGTCAGTCTGGGGCTGGTTTCTCCCTTTCTCTCCAGATCCCCAATAAGACTCCCCACTGGCACAGCTATAGGGTCCAGATCTCAGCCTAGTGGGCAAGCTAAAACCTCCAGCACCCTCTCTGTCCAACAAGTGCTTTGTGTCCCTGCCCAAGTAGCTGACACACATACACTTTGAGATATGAGTTATATACAAACACACAGACACTCCTGGGGAAGGCTGGCACAGTTTCTCCAGCTGTGCCCTCTTTCTGCCCCATCTAAAAGGTAGTACCAGCTGCCACCACCTACTAATCAGCTACTAAAAAGGCCTTTATCAAAGGGTGTCCAATTCTACTGTGCAATATTATTATCCAAATGGTAAGTGCAACTGAACAGTCAAGGCTTATTTGGAGTGACTTGGACAGTATCACTATATACATGCAATGTATTCTACAGCTTAAATTATCTCTACACAAAACAGCCACAGTTGAAAGGTTTAAAAATATTTAATAATAAATAAGAAAAACACAAGACAATACTTTTTACTACGCAGTGCTAGTCAATAGTTCAGAGATAACAGGAAATGCTTAAAATAATACAGTAGAATAGTTTTGACATCAACACAGAAAACACTTTTCCAATCTTCCTATATCCTAGCTGTTTCTAAGAGAAAACACAGTTCTAAAATAAACTTACATATAGAGCATAGGCAGTGCTGGTGAGTTGGATGTGCTCAAGACAAATGCAAAATGCTCTCTGATTCTCTCTCTTTAAATTGCTAACACAGTGCTGCTTCACATTACATAATTCCTAAGAATTGTCTGTTTTACCAAGCTAACAGAAACTCTAAGGTTAATAGCCCTTTTGATCTTGCAGCTGGTCAGGAAGCCAGGGCAGTAAAATAAATTATACATGTAAATTCTAGCCATTAACTTTGGCCTCAAAACAATAGGAAGAATTCCTTCATTTAGACATCTCAGCTCCGAGTTTTGACATCAAACAATTACACAATACTTGACTTATAAGCTTTCCTACAGCAGAGTGCACAGTTACATATTTGCAGTTCCACATTTAACACCATTTTTTCCCATTTAAGAGAGCAAGCCTGTGGCTTATATTAATATTTACTAATGACAGAATTATCTACAAAATTCTACCTGGCTAGGCTGGCAGCCTTCACCCATCTTCACACATCTTGAGAGTACTTGTGCTTATTTTAGTGATGCTGTGGCCACTCTGAAAAGCCTTGCTGCTTTGGTTACACTCTACCATGTATATTAGTATTGATTTTACTCAGTATAATTGGACACCCTTGTAAGAGCTTGAGAGTTGTTGACTGGTGGCAGCATGGTGATCTTATAGTCTGGGCAGAAGGCGTACAGCTAGTAAATCTTTAGTAGCCTTTTCCAGGAGTGTGATCATTTGTGAAAATCAAATACCCAGGTATGGGTGCCAGTTACTTGGAACTGGGACACTGTGTTCCAAAGTGAGTCTTGTTTGGGATCTGGAGAGGTAGAGAGTCCAGTCCCAGGTCTAGAGCATGCTCCTTGTGTGCTCATGGGGGAAATTGTGCTTGATGCGGAGAGCTGCATCTGAAAATACTGTATAAATTCATTCCTGTTTTAGTAACCATCTCTCACCAGTTTCACACTACCAAGGAAACCTAAGGGCAGCAATCTTCATTTTATTAAAAACATCAATTACAACAGTTGGTGAAAGATATTGATTACAAATTGCATAAACTGGAGCAGGCTTTGATAGTACGCAAGAAGAAAAAGTTGATGTGTAATATAAATGACTATAATTCAGAGAAAATTTTTGTATGGCCCTCTGATTGTAAAATGGATGACAGAAATCATCAGGCCTTTTGCAGACTAACTCAGGGGGATGTAATTAAAGCCATTCCATCTGTAGTTCCAGCATATAATCTGGTTCTTGTCATATAACTACCTATGTCTTTCTGGCTGCCCAGCCATATAAAGGGAATGGTTAACAACAAGCAGATGAGACAGCTTTATATAGGAATTTTTGATGTGTCAGAGGAAGAAAAAAATATAATTGCAATGATCAGCAGAATCAATACCAACTTACTCGTAAGAAACAGATATCAAGATTTTTATTTACTTTACAAAAATGCGCATTATAATTTGAGTAACTCTGACTGATAGTTATTACAATCTATAACGGATAATTCAATTATAATTACATAACCATCTGACAAATAAAAAAATATTGTAATAATGAACAAGAAGCAATATTTTAATGTGTATATGCAGCATCTTCATGAAAATATACTTGTATAACTGTATCTAAAGATGCTTATGAGGAATCAGTTGTTAGATTTAAAAATATGATACATAAAGGCATCCATTTGAAGTATCTCTTAGATAGTGATTTTGAGAAGTTTGTGCCCCTTATTGCTAGAATGCCTGTTATTTATTGTACTGCTAAAATACATTAAAATATGTCTAGACCTTGGAGTCATCCAACAGTACCTTTGTGAGGTACACTTTTAGAGCATGTGAGTGAGTAAAGCTATTAATAGTCAAAAGGCAGTGCCATACCTAACCTTATTGTTATCTGTTGCAATTGTGGAGGCAGTCATGAACCTAAATGGGAAAGTGTTTAGCTTTTTTGGTCAGCAATGTCACAAATGTAAAAAGTGGAATTATTTCAGAAGCCTTTGCAAGTCTAAAGCATCACATACTTATGTTAAAGGAGAGTATCCAAAGAAGCAAGTAGATCAGAAAGAGACTGCAGCAAACTCTGAGAGCTGTGAGCAAACTATCTGTGTTGATGGTGTCTCTGTGATCGATGAAACAGTTAATACAGTATACCATGTTGTCAGCATAAAGTGAAATATTCTGTACTGTACAAATTAATGGGAAACCTGTAGAGCTTAAAGTAGACACTGAGTCCAAGTGCAGTGTTATAGCAACACAAATGTTTGCTAAAGTAAAAGCTGGTGAGAAACTTGATTCAGTAAAATGTGCAAAACTAGGTGCTTATGGTGGTGAAGATTCATACTGTTGGCACATTAGTTTTTTCATGCCATTCTGCTGGAAACAGCGATGACTTGCAGTTTTATGTAGTCAAAAGACACATGCAGTCACTGTTAGGTCTCAAAGACAGTCTGAGAATGGGACTGATTTCATTTAATAAAGAAGTTCACCATATAAGTATGAATCACAATAGTTTTACACAGACTATTTTAGTGAATATGCTGATATTTTCAAAGATGAGCTTGGTAAATCTCTGGTCATATATTCCATGAAGTTAAACCATGAAGTAAGCCCAGTTGTTAGACCAGCACAGAAGATTCCAATAGCAATGTAGAGTAAAGTAAAAGCAGAACTAGACAAAATGGTGAATTTAGGTGTCCTTACTTCAATAGAAGAACTGACTGAATTTGTATCCTCCATGGTAGCACCTCATAAGAAAAGCTCAGATGATATTTGAATATATATTGATCCAAGAGACTTAAACAAAACATTTAAGTGTCCTCATTATCCAATGCGTACAGTAGAAGAGGTAGCCGTTCTTATGACAAATTCCACTGTTTTTCCAGTCTTAGCTGCAAAAAGCTATTTTTGGCAAATTTCGCTGGATTGCAAATCTTCATTGTTAACTACATTCAGTACACCATTTGGTAGATACAAATTTTTAAGAATGCCATTTGGAATAAATTCTGCCAGTGAAGTCTTTCAACGTGCTGAGGAACACATTTTTTCTGATTATCCATGTGTTATTATAGTAGATGACATTATTGTTGGAGGCAATGGTGAAGACAAACATGATAGAAATCTCAGGAAAGTTCTAGACCATGCATGTGAAGTAAATCTTAAACTGACTCCTCAGAAATGTAAATTCAAACTGAAAGAAGTTACTTATGTGGGACATTTGGTTGCAAGTTCTAGCTTACAACCAGATCTGTCTAAGCAAACAGTAATTGTGGAAATGCCAGTTCCAGATGTCACTTCTTTACAATGTTTTCTAGGTATGGTCAACTATTTAGGGAAGTTCATCTCAGACTTGAGTGAACTTTCTGTACCATTACTTGAACTGACACACAAAAATGCAATCTGGTCCTGATTGGAACAACTCCAAAGAGCATTTGATATTCTGAAGAAGAAAATTACTAGTCTACCTGCTCTGGGATATTATGATGTTCACAAACCCGTAACTCTTTCTTGTGATGCTTCAAAGTACTGCCTTGGTGCAGCATGTCTTCAAGAAGGCATACCAGTAGCCCATGCATCAAGAACTTTCACCCAAACAGAGATGCATTATGGACAAATAGAGGAAGAACTTTTGGCAGTAGTGTTCGAAGTTGAATGATCATACTGATTATCAATCACTAGTGACAATTTTGAAAAAAAAACAATGCAAAGAGCTCCAGCTCGATTGCAGCACATGATGTTAAAATTGCAAAACTACAATTTTAATATTGTTTACAAAAAAGGCAAATACTTGTACCTTGCTGATGTTTGTCACACGCACCCAGACAAATGATAGGGCATCATGAAAATGAAATAGCAGACTTTGAAGTAATGGAAGTCAGAAAGATTTCATCATCAAGGCTTGATGAACTAAGAAATCACACAGCTTCAGACCCAGTTCTCCAGAAGCTGCAAAACATTATCAGTCAAGGATGGCCGATATGACAAACCAGTTTACCACTTGATGTTCAGCAGTATTTTCCCTACAGGGACAAGCTCATCATGACTGAAGATGGAATCATCATGAATGGTCCAAAAGCGATAATTCCTAAAGCATCACAATAGGAACATATTAAAATTTTGCATTGTGGTCACCCAGGTACTGATTCAACTAAAAGAAGGGCAAGAGTCATTGTATTTTGGCATTCTATGTCCAAAGATATAGAGAAGGAAGCTAGCATATTTAGTTTGCAATAGCACCAAACTGTGTCAACAAAAAGCACTGCTTCAGCTATACCAAATTCCTGAATTACCATGGTTGACGGTTGCTACAGGTATTTTCGAATTTAATGAACAACATTACTTGGTGTTAGTAGACTCTTACTCATATTGGTTTGAAATTGGCCTACTTCCTAATTTGAAGTCCAGTACCATCATTACAAAATTAAAGAGACATTTTTCTGTTCATGTTAATTCACACAAAGTCATGTCTGACAGTGGTGTACAGTTTACTAGTCAGCAGTTCAAGAAATTTGCAGTACAGAATAAGGTGATATACAAAGAATTATAATGAAATCATACTTATTTTTCAGATGAATCCTATCGTGTGGTTCCCTAATAACATGGTTGGTGAAACTTCCACTATATCATAAAATATGAGAAAGAAACAGAAGAAAAAGTTATTTTTAATTTGTTTGTCCTTTAGTTCCTTGGCCTTCATGTTAGATTTACAGTCTTGTGTTTTTGCTTGTCTCTTGGGAGATTAGTGTTCTAGCCAATGTCTTCAGTGATTTGTAATATTTTATTCTTCTATATATAAGTTGCTTCTTGTAAAGAATCAAATATTTTTGTAGTTTCTTGTAGAAAGCTTTATCCTTGCAGGTAATAAAACAGTGCTTGGATTCCATTTTATAAATTCTTAACAGCAGACATGCTTTCCTTTTGCTTGTTACTTTAGATGAATACTCATTGACAAATCTGACAAATTGTTTACCAATCTTAAGACTAGGGAATGCAGTCTCTAATATCAACTCTTTCTCAAGGCTGGACATGTATCTTACAATAATTGAGCGACTTGGAGCATTTTCCTTGTAAAAGGGGATACCAAAGATCTGTGTGCTGTCAAAATTCCAAAAGAAAGACTCAAATAAGTTCATGCTGTTGTGCAGCCAATATATCAAGAAAACAACCACATTTTCATCTTCATAATTTTCAGATATCCCTTATACTCTAATGCTATGTTTACATCTATTTTCCATGTCACTTACCTTTTCAAGTAACCAGTTATTCTGCTTCAGTAAAAATGTTTTTGTGTCTCACCTTACAATATTCTTCTTTCAGATCATTTAGGGTTTTGTCCATATTGCAGATCTGGATTTGTTGTTTAACCGCGTTTTTAAGACTGCTCTTTTTTTTCTTCTTCTTTAAATTAATCCAGTTTTGAATCAAGCTTATCCATTTTAATATTAATGTACTTAAACTGGTGCCAATAGACTGAAATTCCTTCTGGAGAGTTAGATTTGGAGTAGCTCATATTGTAGTAACACCCTTCTGGAACTTGAAGACTTCTTTTTGTCAGAAATAAATTTCAGAATGTGAAGAAATTAGTGACAAAGCATTGTTTCTTGGTACTAAAAATATTCTATCAAAAGCTCTTTGTGGTAAGTTGATTTTGACAAGATTATCTGTGAGAATGCTGTATAATGTTACAGAGCTGCTTCCGGAAGCTGCTGTCACTGTCATCGTGGCCATGCCTAAGGGTGCCTGCAGGCAGGTGCAAGGGGCTGGAACCAACTGGCCAGGAGATAAATTTTCTTTTAAATAAAAAAAAAAAAAAATGTTTTTTTTTTGGGCCATCTTCTTTAAGAACACCCTTTCCATCCAGGCGCACGGACGTTTTTGCTTCTGTGCGACCAATTGTTTACATCTTCATCTTCCATGCTTGCACAAAATTTAAATTCCAGAAGATGCTTGGACTCCAGATGAAGGTACAAGTGAGAGGTAGGTGTGTGCGACTATGCATGCATGTGTTTAAGAGGTGTGTGTGTGTGTTTGTGCAAGAAGTAGGTAGGTCTGTGTATGTGTGTGTGTGTGTGTGTGTGTGTGTGTGTTTGTAAGAGGGAGGTAGGGTGTGTGTGTGTGTGTGTGTTTGTAAGAAGGAGGTAGGGGGTTGTGTGTGCATTTGTGTGTAAGAAAGAGGGGGCTAGGAGTGAGTGTGGGTGGGGTGGTCATACCTCGTTATTATCCAGATTGTTGCCTCATATTTTCAGTTTTTTCT
Source organism: Protopterus annectens (assembly GCF_019279795.1). Classification (NCBI taxonomy): domain Eukaryota; kingdom Metazoa; phylum Chordata; order Ceratodontiformes; family Protopteridae; genus Protopterus; species Protopterus annectens. The sequence goes on along the minus strand of NC_056737.1, from coordinate 1,411,760,836 downwards.
CAAAAAATTGCTTTTTTCTGGCAAATCTTTGAGGACTGAAGTCAGAAATTAATGGCAGACAGAGTTTTAGACTTCATATCCTCAGAAAATGCATATGAATGCAAACCTTGTTGTTCTATTCACTTTCCAAGGAGGTAGGGGGATGTCATACCTTTCAACTGTGCCGATTTTCACAGAATGTCCAGATTTTTACCTTATATTTTCGGTCTGTTCCTCATGAAAATTCTGGGTTTTTTTTGACAAATCACTGAGATGAGCTAAATATTAAAGTTAGTAAATAACAACATGTATTTGAGCTTCAGATTTCATATCCTTTAGAAAATGCATTCTAACACAAATCCTGTTATTCTAGTAACTTTCTAAATATGTCCTAGTGTTTTTGTCCTTTGCACCCAACATTATAACAAGGTATTATGTGTGTGTGTGTGTGTGTGTGTGTGTGTGTGTGTGTGTGTGTGTGTGTGTGTGTGTGTGTTAGAGGGAGGTAGCATACCTCTCAGATGTCCAGGTTTTTTGCAGAATGTCCAATTCTTTTTAGGAGGAATATGGGGCAAAAATGTGAAGTTGCTAAATAATAACAGACATTTGACTTTTAGATGTCATATCCTTTAGAAAAATGCAAACTAACACAAATCCTGTTATTCTAGCAATTAAGTTCATGAGAGCAATATTTATAATCCGACCCTATTTATTTTAGGCTTTGTCCAGATTTCTTGCACTAAGAGGTTGTGGTATGTGTGTGTGTGATAGAGAGAGTGAAATGCCCTAGACAGAGTTTGCAGGTGGAATTTATTATCAAGTGAATTTTCAAGGAACTATGAGCTTCAAGGGAAGAGAAGTTTACTACTCCTCATGATGTCTGCTTAAAACGTGCAACTGTTTTGTTTAGCAAACGGTATCACTATTGGGGCATGGAATTTTAAAGCAGTGTTAGTAGCACAGCAGGTACCATACTTGCATCTTGATGTAGAGGGCTCTAGGTTCTACTCCCACAGGAGGTAGATTTGGATTTTAAGGATTGGTGGGGTGCTGGGGTCCTGAATATGTCCTCTTTTGGATGAGATGCTTAGTAACTATGAACCTGTTTTTCAGCTTGCCACCTATTCCCTATTGCAAAATACCAGCTTACCATTTTTTACTGGAACACAGACACTTTATTCATTAAGGGCAGCAGGCATTGAATTTGTACATGAAACACTGAAATATAAAGTTGTTTTCTAGCAACAACCTCTTCATTAGTTTCATTTCTCTTTAATGTGGAATTATTCAGATGACTTTTACTTCTGCACAGATTGTGCATATTGACTGATATTGGTGGATTGTAATGACAGAAGTTTGAGTGGCTGTTTATGGTTGAAATGTTCTGAATTGGGCAGTTTGGAAGATATTGGAATTGTCTAACTTCATGTGAAACATATCTTTAAAAAATACATGTAAAATGTAACATGAAATATAATGTCAGTTCAGAAAGATTATGTAATTAAAAAGAGTCTGAGGTTGAGGACTCTGATGAGCACATTTTCTTATGATGTCATATGGTAAGAAAGTATTGGGTGAAAATATATAAAATATATAAATATGAAGAATTAAAGTGACATTAGGAGTGTTTGGTAATTATAAAATATGATAAAGTAACTGAAAAAATGATAGAATTGTTTTCTGATTCATGTTTTTGTAGATGGCTAGGTACCAAGCGGGACTACATAATAAGGAATATTGTTTATGAGATGTATTACAAAATGGTGGTAAGAAGCTAGTATGTATATGTTAGTTGAAAGGGAAGTTCTTATCAATTAGGCTTTTTAGTGCTATACTAAAAGGGGGATTATTATTATCTCATTTGAAGAAGACCTTATCTAAAGACAATTCTCATTATGAGCAAAGACACATTCAGATGTCAAAAGCTTCCATATATCATGTTAATTATTCTGTTATGAAGAACTGCATTGCAGTCATGTAGAGTAAATGATGTATCTAGTATATCTCTATAATCTTTTTTAAACAGTTATTGAATTATCACTT
>NC_056737.1:1411391314-1411453814 GCF_019279795.1 Protopterus annectens | reverse complement strand
ATAAGTTTTGGGAAAGATAACTGTAGCTGTTACTTGTTTCTGACCAGTCAGTGATGAAATGTCTTAATACAAAAGTTCACATTAACACTAAAAGTTAGCCCCAGTTGAAGAATCTTGTACAGAGAATTTAAGCAGCCTGCTGGAATGTAAATGTAGCCAGTGGTGAAAGATTTACAGTCATTATTCCTCACCACTATCAATGCCTCTGTAGAGGTATTGTTATGGTTTTCACTTGATTTCTGCCACATTACTGCTACTCTGTTTGAACAATTGCTACCTTGACAGAACCTTTATATGTTCTACCACAATGGCAATTTTGCACATTGGTAGAAGGATTTCATTATCTACAAATAGGGCTTGAGACAGGTTTCATTTACTGCTCTGAGATACGAGGTGTTCTGTGACAGCCAGTTGTCAAAGAGCACTATCTTGATACATAGACTTTAAGCATTTAAGTGGATAATTTTCAAGCTAGTCAGATTAATGTAGAATGAAATGTTGTGATCATATAGTGTAACATTTTTGAAAGATTTACAAGAGTTAGGGCAAATGTCTCTAAAAACTTAGAGTGACCATTTGTAATATTTTTTAACTGACACTGTAAGTTTGTATGTATGTTGTATAGTGTATCCATATCTTGCTTTGTTTGTAACAATGTATCTTATTATTGCTATCTTTCTGGCTCTTTATGACCAGACAGCAGCTAAAATGGATCCAAATGGATCCATTCACTGAGCTGGTTAACAAACAATGAAGATATTTCTTGTATTATATACCAGAACCCCACCCCCCACACATAAACATACAGACAAGTTCCCTGTATTTTTTTAATGGCATCCTGGTGACAGTCTCAACATCACAGTTCCAGCATTTAGATATGAACTGCAAGTCATTGGCTAAGGGTAAAATTATGACACTTTCTGCCACAACCGTGTAACCCATATCCCAAATTGATGAGAATAAGTTACAAAAACATGTAAGCACCTAAAACAAATGGATGATTAGCCCTTCCCGACTTCCACTAATGCTACTTAATAGTTAACGCAATGAGGCTATTTAAAATAATTCATAAGATAATACACACAGACCCATCACACTACAAATTACAGGCTATTCGGGTAAAAGTAGGGAGTAACTACCTTGAAATGTGTAGTTTTAATAAATTGGCTCTTCCTTTTCTATCTAATATTGAATTTACCTCAAGTCAACAAACTTCTAATGGAGTTTACTTAATCATTTATTAAGTTATTAAGGTTTTTAAATTTAAAAAGTATTGGGTTTTAATTACAACCACTGAACAAAAAATCCACTTCTGAAATTGAATGATAAATTGATGGATTTATCCAGTTTGTCTTTATTAACAGATAAATCAATTTGATACTTAATAAACACTAACTTCCACTCATCAGATGATATGAGGAAAGAGGTACATCTACCTAAAGGTTACACCACACTTTTAAATTGAATTAGAGATATTTTTCATATGAGGTCAAATCAACAAACAAAATTAAATTCTTACTGAATCTGCTAAATGTATTACTTTAAGGTAAATCAATCTAAAACATATAAACTAATTCTAACATATAGATTCAAAGATAATTGTCAAATCTCTAAAACATGGCAAGAGCTAGACCAGGGGCTGTTAGATGACAATAAAATAAAAAAAACTTTGTTGATTAGCATTAAATATAAATCATTCAAAAATTATTCTACACAAATTAATGATAAACTACAATGCCTATTTAACACCAGTAACATTAGTTTCTTTTAAACTTCAACTCCCAGTGCGATATAACTCCTGTTCTGTAAACAATGTATACTTAATGCACATTTGTTCACTTTGCCCATACCCCAAAAAATATGGGACCTACTATATAATAAGTCAGGTTTCAAAATTACTTCCTGGAATTGACAATTAGTCCTATTGCATATTTTTCTTAATGGAAGCAATTCTGTAAATGCAAAATAATTTAGAACATTATTCAAGTTAATGAAACATTATTTAGCATAAAACTGGATAGACACGTCCAAAATAGAATGGGAGAGTTATGGAATACCTGCAAAGTGAAGGATTTAGTTTCGAAAGTCTAACAAAGACTATGTCATAGCATGATGGAACAATGAGTCCCCAAAGTAAGCAGAAATAGGTGGAGCAGGAGACACCTGAAGAAGAAATATGGGCATGGGAAAGAAAGAGATTTAATATGATGAAATATTTGTGCAAAGGAGAAAGCAAAACTAATCAATACAAAAAAAAAAAAAAAAAAACAGCACCAAAGCTATTTGAAGAGGAATACAGGCAAAGGCTTCCAGATATGAACAATTTTAAAATACAAAACATAAGAAAACAAAGGGGGAAAGTAGAAAAGAGGATTATTTATTAGTAACTGTAACTTATAGGCCATCTAGGGCAGTAGCAATGCAGTAAAAAAAATCTCTTCTTTCAGTGCAATACATACAAATCCGTAAATTAACCATAGTGCAATATTCTAAGGTCCATAGTGCAATACTCTAATGTTCACAGTGCAATACTCAAATGTCTCTTTCTGTGCAAGGATCAATGCAATGTCTTAACCAAGTACCTGTGCAATACTAAAGTCTTATGCAAGTATGTGTTCAGTTCGAAAAGTGTTAAAATGTGTTTCTAACTATATGCAATATTAGTTTGTCTACCTGCATGTCTGTGATATAATAACTAGGTGCTACATGTGTAAATGTCTGCAAAAATAGTCTAAATGTTGTCTACACAATGAGTCTGGAGACACGAAATTTCATTCAGTTTTTGCACTTGTGTGATTTCTGAATGACAATAAAGTTTACTTTGACTTTGACTATTAATAGAAAAGTTGAAGAAATACAGCTCTGATAATGTCACAGCATGATGGAACAATGAGTCCCCAAATTAAGGAAAAACAGGTGGAACAGGAAGTATCTGATCTGTTGCAAGATAAAGATGCTCTGGAGCCTTCAGTAGGAAACCAATACAAAAGTTCAGTTGAAAGAGCAATGGATGACGCAGGATACAGCAGAAGAGAATATTTCACAGGAAGATGTTTTGGAACTTTCTGTGGAATGACTACATGAAACAGAGAACAAAGAGTGTGGCCTCAGTTTAGAAGAAAAGAGTTGGTTGATTTAATAGAGATTTGTAAACATATTAAGATCAACAAAAGAAAGAGATTATGGAAAGTCAATAAGACCCAAAATGTTAGAAGTCTGATAAAACAAAGGAGCATTAAGATCGATTAAAGAAAGAAATTACGGAAAGTCAATAAGACCCAAAATGTTAGAAGTCTGATAAAACAAAGGAGCATTAAGATCGATTAAAGAAAGAAATTACGGAAAGTCAATAAGACCCAAAATGTTAGAAGTCTGATAAAACAAAGGAGCATTAAAATCGATTAAAGAAAGAAATTATGGAAAGTCAATAAGACCCAAAATGTTAGAAGTCTGATAAAACAAAGGAGCATTAAGATCGATTAAAGAAAGAAATTACGGAAAGTCAATAAGACCCAAAATGTTAGAAGTCTGATAAAACAAAGGAGCATTAAGATCGATTAAAGAAAGAAATTACGGAAAGTCAATAAGACCCAACATGTTAGAAGTCTGATAAAACAAAGGAGCATTAAGATCGATTAAAGAAAGAAATTACGGAAAGTCAATAAGACCCAAAATGTTAGAAGTCTGATAAAACCAAGGAGCATTAAGATCGATTAAAGAAAGAAATTACGGAAAGTCAATAAGACCCAAAATGTTAGAAGTCTGATAAAACAAAGGAGCATTAAAATCGATTAAAGAAAGAAATTATGGAAAGTCAATAAGACCCAAAATGTTAGAAGTCTGATAAAACAAAGGAGCATTAAGATTGATTAAAGAAAGAAATTACGGAAAGTCAATAAGACCCAAAATGTTAGCAGTCAAAAAACAAAGGATCATGACAATCAAGGCTATTTGCAGAAATTTATGTGATATAATAGAAGTAAATATGATATATTGCTGTGCAGTTAAGGTAATAAAAGAGAAAGCCTTTCCACAAAAACACAGGGCAATAAGGGAGCTGTGCAGCTAAGGTAATATAAGAGAAAGTCTTACCACAAAAATACAATAAGGGAAAGGAAGGGGAGAAATCAAATATCATCATGGAGGTATCAAATTGAGAAAACTATAAAGCAATTAAAACAAGAAGTGTCACTGTTAGAAAAAAATAGAGGGAACAGATAAACAAAAATACTTAGAAAGATAGATGTGATAAAAGGAACTCACCGTATCAGAACAGACCAGGATCCATTGTACACTTTTTTTTGGAAATAATAAACTAAAGATATCAACACAGGCAGAAAAACTTAGAAGATGTACAGATACATATAAAGGAAAAGTTCAAAACAAGCAATTCATTGATGATCCAAAAAAAGTTCTATAGAGAATTGCGAAACAAAGCAAAAGGAATAGAAACACCACCAAAAAGGGAAGAAATAGGCACATTTTGGAGAAATATCTATGAAGACCCTGTGAAACATAATGAAGATGCTGAAAGGATAGAAGAAGCAAAAGAAACTGTAAAAAAGCTCAAATGTACAGGATATGAAACTAGATGAAGTAATGGCCAGAGAAAACGAAACAAAATTAAGAAAATCTCCTAAATGGAAAACCCTAGGCCCAGATGCAGTACCTAGCTTCTGGTTAAAAATATTAACATCTTTACACAAAGATTTAGCCCTGAGTAAAAACTACTTATATGTGCACCCTGAATAGACACTAGCCTGGTTAACAACAGGAAAAACAATACTCCTTAAGAGTGAATCTGCAAGCTATCCTAAGAACTATAGACCAATAACTTGCCTTCTTTTGATGTATAAACTGTGTCTATATTACCTTGTCGATAGATGACAATATATATATACCAACTCCGAGATCACACTATAGTGAGGAAAGAACAAATTTTCTCACCCCCACTGTACCATGATCCCGCAACAACACTTTCGATGTACGCCATTTACGACATTATTGCTGTTTGATATTTTCAACATGCGATAAGGTGAAGTAGACCCCATAAACTATACACTGAAATTGTTCCTGACAGATGTTATTGTCATTTAGAAGACAACTCAGTCATGACAATACAAGTGTAACCAATTAAAATTATATGGAACAAAATCATTTGTTGTTAAATAAGTCATAATGGAGAATTGTTAAAAGGGGAAGAATCTAAATATGGCATGGACAGATTACAAAAAAAAAATAATAGCATTCCACATTCATGCATGAAGACGTGTTTACAAATCTATAAGATACATCCAACATTAATCAACTATATACTAGTGACCATGAAACCAAGGCAATCCGCTTTGCAGCTAAACCATGATAAAGGACGCATTGTTATCCAAGGGATAAAAATTTAAAGGGGGATATTCCAGGGTGACTATTTGTCACTGTTGCTCTTTTGTCTTGCCTTTAACCCATTATGTTGTCTACTTAATAGATTTGGTCATGGTTATAATTTGGCTCCCAGAAAATAACAAAGTGTAAAAACTTCTCATCTTTTTGTGGATGATTTAAAACTGCATAGTTCATCAGATGAGGAACTGAAAGCACAACTTTTCTCAGATGATATAAGAATGTTATTTGTCTTGATAAATATGCAAAAGTACTATTTAAAACAGGAAGCTGCAACACAAAGAAAATGTCAGTCTGAGACAGGAATGTGATAAAATAGAACTTGAGCAGGAGGGAGTGTATAAATATTTGGGAACTGATGATGGATAGCCAATAAAACATGAACAAATGCAAACAAAAATCAGTATGGAATATTTAGAAGACTAACATTAACAATGAAAAGAGCGCTGATATCTAGGAACAAAGTCCAAGCTATAAACCAATTTACTCTTACAGTTTTGGGGTGATTGGTCCCAAATGGTACTAGATCAGTTGGACATGCAAACAAGAAAAATGTTTCATTTTTATTAAATGATATATAAAAATCAGTGTATACCAAGATTATGTATTCCTCTTTCTGAAGGAGGTAAGGGCCTCCTTGAAATTGATTACATGTGTAGATCTGCAATTGTAGGACTGCATACGTATCTGCTGACCTTATCAGATCCAAACATAGTGAAAGTTTTGAAACATGAAGAGAACAAGTCAAAGATGACTTCCCTGCTTAGTTAGCAGAAGCATATTGTTGTCAAGTGGAAAGAGAAACCAAACCAGAAGTAGACAAAAATCAGGCAACAGCTGAATGTGCCAAAAACAAAAAGAATATAAGGAGAGAGATCAGATGAGAAGGCAAGAAACATGGAAAATACATAAATATGGTTACAAGTACATAAAACTCCTGGACCAACCTCATGTTGATCAGGATCTGATGCAGAGATGGTTAAAGGGAGGTGAATTTAAACCAAAACATGAAAGGTTAATATTGGCAGCAGACTAAATGTTACTAGATTAAATGTTACTTTTGCACATTTAGTCTGCCAATCACATTGGTTCACAAAGTCCATTGAGCATGTGAGAGAAATGGACAGATGCAGGTTCTGTAAAACAGAAATGGAAACAATTGCACATCTTGTTGCTGGGTGTGATACACTAATGGCAGAGGGCCTGTATACTGAAAGGTACAACAATGTGCCACATCTGTTGCACTGGGCATTGTGCAAACATTTTAATACTGAAGTAGCTGAGAGGCATTGGAAACATGAGCCACAAGGCATTATGGGGAATGATGAGCTTATATCTCATGGGATCACCCACTCACCCATTACCAACAGTTCAAGAAACACGCAAGGAAACCTGATACACTAGTCCATGAAAAGAAGTCAAAAGGCATTGATTATTGAAATTGCTACACCCAGTAATTACAGTGTCTTATGTGCAGGGAAACACAAAGTCATGAAGTAACAGGATGTGCAGGCAGAAATGAGGGGTCTAAGGAAGAAGGATACCAAAACAGTTCCAATAGTAGGAGGAGCAACGGGTCTCATAAAAAGAATTTACACTCCTATTTACATATGTTACTGTTACATAGAACTCCGTAGGAATTGCAGAAGGAGTCAGTTCTGGGCACATTGTGGGTGTTGTGAAGGGAACTTTTGGTTAACATCAAAGACTGTAATACTAATTTCAGGAACTTTAATCATACTTTGACTTAGGCATAGGGTCCATTCCTGTCATGGTATTAGAAACCCAACAGACTTGGTTGAAGAAATTAAAAAATAGTTTCAAAGTAGTTACTGTCAAATATATTAAATTACTTAAGATAATTAACAGAGATAAAGCACTTAATAAAATACAAAATCTTCGCAGAAAATGCTAAATATTATTCTCTAACTTGCATTGTCTTGCCCATTGATTGCCCCACTCCAACTTGGCCTTGCTTCTCCTCCTCTACACTTTCCTCCCTTATCTCTGTTAATACTACGTAAGGGCAACTCTGCCTCAAGATAATCTACCTAAATATCTAAAAACTGCATGATGACAAATGTTAAAAATTGCATAGTTTAATCCTGTTTTTATTGCCAATTGTTAACTACACTACAACTCTGCTGTGTATATAACTATTGTAGGTGTATATTTAGAAGTCTGTTGACTGTTGTTATAGGAATTCTTTATTATTAGTGTTTGCTACATTTTATAGCTGCATATGATTTGTTTTTATTTTACATATTCAGAGCTTTTCTCCTCGGGTCTCTGCTGAAAAAGGGTTCCTTGCCCAGTCAGCTTAACCCGGTTAACAAATGTCAAATAAATAAATAAATAAATAATTGTCCTAAATTCAATTAAGCCTCTACACATACATTATTATGAGTATACTAAATTATTTTACTATGATCATGTGATGTTAGTATAGGCATTACATATGTGGATTTGTCATTTAAATTTTTGTAGTGAGTTATATAATTCGATAAGCTTAATATTATTACCTTCAGATGTTTTAATAAGTTAAATGATATTATTGTAATATCTGTATGATTCAAATTTTTTTCTGACTTCTCAAGTTGTATATAGTCAGTTATGGTTTGTTGTTTATGGTATTACTCTCTTAAATTAATACGTCATGGCTATTTACATTTGACAATTATTTATTTATTTATTTATTTATCTTTGCTTACCAGGAAAGCCTGGCTGGATAATATCCATTTTCAGCAAAGGCCCTGGAAGAAAAGCTCCAGTTGCTTACATTACATTGTACTAAGTTCTAGTTAAACATAGAGGAGTTACATTTCAATTTACATTTATACACAAACAGTAGTTACATTTATACATTCTAAAATTTACAGAGGTGGAAGTTACTAAAGAGAAAGCCACATGGAACTTAAATGATTATATAGTCATCAGTTAAGGATAAAACTTGTTTTGTCATTTCAGTGACAGGCTGACAGTATTCTGTTTAAGGAGAGTATTTGGAGAGTATCGTACAGTGAACACAATGTCTCAACCTTGTGATGAGCATGTGCAGGACCAGGATTAGTTAAGATGTTGTTTAAGCAGTGGTTTAAAACTAATGAGTTTGTCAGAGAGCTTTATGTGTGTGTGGGGATACTATTCCAGAGTTTAGTAACATATTGGGAGTACAGCGAGTCTCCTGCAACATTATTTGACTTATTTGTAAGTAATAAGAATTTGTTATTAGAATGGAGGTCCCTTGCTAGACAGTAGGGCAGTAATAAGTTTTGTAGTGCAGGGCATTTTTCTGGATGATGAATGAGTTTGTGTGCTGTAGTTAGTTGTGCATATGTTAGGTAGTTGTGTAGTTCAAGTTAGTTTAATTGCTTTAAGCTATGAAAATGGTGGTTCTTATGAGGGAGATTGGTGGCAAAGTTTGCTATTTTACCTTAGAAGGAGGCAAGATTCTATCTTTGAGTATTGTTCAAGTTTGTTAGGATAGGAGTGGTGTATAAGAGTCGGCAATAAGAAGGTGGTGGCTAGAGTTTTTCTTGCAGTATCTGTGAGGAATCCATTGACCCTGTAAAGGGAGCCTATTTTTCTGGTGTGTAGATTTAATGGTGTGCAGTATATGCTGGATATATTTGAGACTGATATCTATTACAACATCTAGGAGTTTATTGTACTCCTTGTTGTGTTGAGGTCATTACAGTTTCAATGCCAGTAATATTTGCTGACTTTATGGTAAAAATTGCTTTTGATTTTGACAACTTTTTAAGGTAAAAAGCATTAATTTAGTTTTCTTGGGGTTGAGTAGGAGGTTTGATTCTTTGAGCCAGGTTTCTACAGATAAGAAAGATTTTTGGATAATGTCTTGGAGCTTATTTCTTGTTGAGGCCACGCATATTAATGTTGAATCATCTGCATACTGAACTAAACTAGCATGGTGAGTGGAGGTGTGGAGTTCATTAATAAATGTATTAAATAGGAGAGGACTCAGGATAATGCCCTGAGGGACACCTATAATAACTGGTTGAAAGGATGAGTAGGTTTGTTGCCATTTAAGGGCTTGTTGCCTACCAGATAGGTAACTGAGAAAACACAATGAGGAGTATTGTGAAAGTCCTATTGAGGAGAGCCGAACGAGCTGTTGCTGGTGCGAGGCAGTGTCACATGTCTTTGATAAGTCTAAGAACATGGTGGCACAAGCAGGCCATTATTTCTGTGGTGTTTTTAGATATAGGTAAGATGTATATTAGAGCAGTAGTGGTGCTGTGCTGGGGCCTAAAGCCATGTTGTATTTCTGAGAGCAGGTTACTTCAGGTTAGGTATTGCATCAGCTGAATATGGTTGCATTTCTCTAATATTTTGGAGATGGGGAGAAAATCGCTAGTGGTCTGTCGTTATTAAACTCTGTAGATTTGCCACGTTGTGCAGTCGTATGATGTAAGATTTTTTTTCTACAGTGATGGGACATATGTTTCTGCTTTGGACCTATTAATTATTATTGACACATAGAAGACTATGACTTCTGTGACCATTTTAGGTAGTCTGATGGTAGTTGGGCTACAGCTACAGAAGCAGTTTTTAGTTCAAGGATCAAATTCCTTATGAGCGAGGTATCTACAGGACTAAAAAAACAATGATTGCATAAAGTAGAAATTAAACTGTGTGGGGATAGAGTCTGTCACAGTGTCTGTTTTTGTAGAGGGAGTAGTGGTCTTGCAGAGTGGAGAAGTTTATTTAGTGATGACCAAAAAGTTTTTTTTATATTTGACTTGTAAGAGAGTATAGTATTTTTGCTTATCCTGTTTGACATGGAGTTTTGCAAGTTTTCTATGTCTTATGTGATCTATGTCCTCTCAATTTACTATGATATTTATTGTATTTATTGTATACGTATATATATATATATATATATATATATATATATATATATATATATATGGGATCCAGACACATGCTCGACTAGCATATGTCTGAATCACAAAACATCGAACACACATACATGAAAGCGTTTAACACTGAAAAGCGCGTCCGTGTATGTGTGCCTGTTTCATAGATCAGGCTACAGTGTGGGCAAGGGAAAATTCCCTTTTCCCCACTGTAGTGCGATCTCGGAGTGAGAATATTAAAGTAGGGGGGGTAGATTTTTTTTTTTGAACTACACATACATGGAAGCACTTTTTGATGTTAAGTGCTTTCGTGTATGTGTGTTCGATGTTTTGTGATTCGGACACATGCTAGTCGAGCATGTGTCCTAGACCCATCTATATATATATATATATATATATATATATATAGATAGATATAGATAGATATAGATATATATATATATATATATATATATATATATATATATATATATATATATGTATACATATATATGGTTCTACTTCAGAATCTCGAAATACTGAAATCTCGAATTTCAGTATTTCGAAACTATAAAGCCGAACCATTCACAATCCCGAAACCCACAATCACGACTCATACAATCACAAACATACATACACCATACACCACATAACACACACACCATTCTACCCACAGCACACAAACCACACAACCCTACACTACATGTACCCCTGCACCCCCCCATGTGGGGGGGCTGTGCCCCCCACCCCCCTACTTATATATACCAACTCTGAGATCGCACATAACCAAAAAAAAAAAAAAAAAAAACCTATCACACCATGGCATTCTAGACTCACTCGCACACACACACACACACACACACACACACACACACACACACACACACACACACAAATACATATCACACATACACAAACACCAACAAATCCAACAGTCACACTCATACTTTCACCTCCCTACCCTTAGCCACACATACAACGTACAAAAACACACATATACACGCACTCACCTTCTATTCCAGACACCATACTAGCCAAACACTTTACGTAACGTACTGGAAATGCATAAGCACGGATTTGAAATATTCAGATTCACTCTTATGCACTTTCAGCATTATGCAGTTTCAGCTTCATGGTCTCGAAATGCTGAAATTCAAGATTTCAGCAATTTGAGATTATGAAGTGAAACTATGCTTATATAAAGCACAGTAAGCTCCTGCCTGGTGCCCTGCAGAGTTCTACAGCAGCAGACAGACAAAAGAAAGACTTTGGAGTGATTAAGTATCATTTTTCTGCATTTTCTTGCTGCCTTTAGCTAATTCTACCTAAAAACGCCAATTTTCTAGAGTTTCTGTGATTTAAAAAGCTTGTTTCAGCTACATATTGTACTTATTTTATTGCCTGCACTTTAACAAAGTTGTTTTTGTGTTTAAATTACCTGTCTAAGTGTTGTAGGCTACACACTCAAGTGTGATAGCCATTTCTGTGCATTTAAAGCATTTTTTTTGATTGCATCTGCTTTATTTTCTGAAAAAAAAACCCCGAAAAAACAAAAAATATACTTGTTTTCCCGCCTTTCTAAGCTAGCTTAGTCCAGTTTTCAGGTTAGTGCTGAATTAAGGGCTGTAATACAAGTTTCTGTGTTTGCCCATACCTTACTTGGATAGAGGGATGTTTCTCTGTTCACTGTGAGAGAGGAACCTTTGAGCAGCCTTTCTATCCCTGGAGGAGTGGTTTCAGCCCAGAAATGAGTAGTTTATTGGCCATTTTGGGCTAATTTCTATCTCTTTCATTTCCCTGCTATAAAACCCACATTTGCAAGGTTTTTGTGCTAGTATACAGCTCAGCAAGCTCCTGCCTGTTGCCCTGTAGAGTTCTACAGCAGCAGAGAGACAAAAAAGAGACTTTGGAGTGATTAAGTATCATTTGTCTGCATTTTCTTGCTGCCTTTAGCTAATTCCACCTAAAACACCAATTTTCTAGAGGCTCTGTGATTTAAAAAGCTTGTTGCAGCTACATATTGTACTTATTTTACTGCCTGCACTTTAACACAGTTGTTTTTGTGTTTAAATTACCTGTTTAACTGTTGTAGGTTACACAAGTGTGATAGCAATTTCTCTGCATTTAAAGTGTTTTTTGATTGTATCTGCTTTATTTTCTGAAAAAAAAAACAACCCCCCCAAAAAAAAATACTTGTTTTCCTGCCTTTCTAAGCTAGTTTAGTCCAGTTTTCAGGTTAGTGCTGAATTCAGGGATGTGTTACAAGTTTCTGTGTTTGCCCATACCTTACTTGGATAGAAGGAAGTTTCTCTGTTCACTGTGAGAGAGGGAGCTTTGAGCAGCCTATCTGTCCCTGAAGGAGTGGTTTCAGCCCAGAAATTAGTAGTTTATTGGCCATTTTGGGCTAATTTCTATCTCTTTCATTTCCCTGCTATAAAACCCGCATTTGCAAGGTTTTTGTGCTAGTATACAGCTCAGCAAGCTCCTGCCTGGTGCCCTGCAGAGTTCTATGGCAGCAGAGAGACAAAAAAGAGACTTTGGAGTGATTAAGTATCATTTTTCTGCATTTTCTTGCTGCCTTTAGCTAATTCCGCCTAAAACACCGATTTTCTAGAGTTTCTGTGATTTAAAAAACTTGTTTCAGCTACATATTGTACTTATTTTACTGCCTGTACTTTAACAAAGTCATTTTTGTGTTTATCTTAGCTGTTTAACTGTTGTAGGCTACACACTCAAATGTGATAGCCATTTCTGTGCATTTAACGTTTTTTTTATTGTATCTGCTTTATTTTCTGAAAAAAATATATACTTCTTTTCCTGCCTTTCTAAGCTAGTTTAGTTCAGTTTTCAGGTTAGTGCTGAATTCAGGGCTGTGTTACAAGTTTCTGTGTTTGCCCATACCTTACTTTGATAGAAGGAAGTTTCTCTGTTCTCTGTGAGAGAGGGAGTTTGAGTAGCCTATCTGCCCCTGCAGGAGTGGTTTCAGCCCAGAAATTAGTAGTTTATTGGCCATTTTGGGCTAATTTCTATCTCTTTCATTTCCCTGCTATAAAACCTGCATTTGCAAGGTTTTTGTGCTAGTATACAGCTCAGCAAGCTCCTGCCTGGTACCCTGCCGAGTTCTACAGCAGCAGAGAGACAAAAGAGAGACTTTGGAGTGATTAAGTATCATTTTTCTGCATTTTTTGCTGCTTGTAGCTAATTCCACCTAAAACACTGATTTTCTAGAGTTTCTGTGATTTAAAAAGCTTGTTTCAGCTACATATTGTACTTATTTTACTGCCTGCACTTTAGCACAGTTGTTTTTGTGTTTCAATTACATGTTTAACTGCTGTAGGCTACACACTCAAGTGTGATAGCCATTTCTGTGCATTTAAAGTGTTTTTTTGATCTGCTTTATTTTCTGAAAAAAATATACTTGTTTTCCCGCCTTTCTAAGCTAGTTTAGTCCAGTTTTCAGGTTAGTGCTGAATTCAGGGCTGTGTTACAAGTTTCTGTGTTTGCCCATACCTTACTTGGATAGAAGGAAGTTTCTCTGTTCACTGTGAGAGAGGGAGCATTGTGCAGCCTATCTGTCCCTGGAGGAGTGGTTTCAGCCCAGAAATTAGAAGTTTATTGGCCATTTTGGGCTAATTTCTATCTCTTTCATTTCCCTGCTATAAAACCCGCATTTGCAAGGTTTTGTGCTAGTATACAACTCAGCAAGCTCCTGCCTGGTACCCTGCCGAGTTCTACAGCAGCAGAGAGACAAAAGAGAGACTTTGGAGTGATTAAGTATAATTTTCTGCATTTTCCTGCTGCGTCTAGCTAATTCCACCTTAAATGCCGATTTTCTAGAGTTTCTGTGATTTAAAAAGCTTGTTTCAGCTACATGCTGTACTTATTTTACTGCCTGCAGTTTAACAAAGTAATTTTTGTGTTTAAATTACCTGTTTAACTGTTGTAGGCTACACACTCAAGTATGATAGCCATTTCTGTGCATTTAAAGTGTTTTTTTTATTGTATCTGCTTTATTTTCTGAAAAAAAAAAAAAATACTTGTTTGCCCACCATTCTAAGCTAGTTTAGTCCAGTTTTCAGGTTAGTGCTGAATTCAGGGCTGTGTTACAAGTTTCTGTGTTTGCCCACACCTTACTTGGATAAAAGGAAGTTTCTCTGTTCACTGTGAGAGAGGGAGCTTTGAGCAGCCTATCTGTCCCTGGAGGAGTGGTTTCAGCCCAGAAATTAGTAGTTTATTGGCCATTTTGGGCTAATTTCTATCTCTTTCATTTCCCTGCTATAAAACCCGCATATGCACAGTTTTGCATGCCGGGCAGCGCCGGTTAGCTAGGGTATATCTATTCCTGGCTCCACAAAGTCTACTCTTCAATTTTTTCCTTGGAACTAGACAAACTTTCAACTTAAGCACTCAAATCATTCACTTCTCATCCCTGCACTTGCCCAAAACTCATAGCAATCACTAATAAACCTTAGCACTAGACCTCCCTATACTGTAGAGAAGGACAAGGCTCTCTATTCGACCTTACCAGCCAATCAGTAAAACAGTTTACTGTACCTATCCAGGCATGTCCAAAGGTCAGTTTCAGGTGTACACTCCAGTCCAACTGGTGAATCTGGGCATTTTGAGGCAATGTTACAATTGCCTCATGCACACAGACAACCCTCTCCTCCTTCCACCAAACACTAATACATGCGAGAGATGCAATTATACAGCCAAACTGGAGGCTAAGCTCTCTCAACCCAAGACTGGACCAGGCAGTCAAGAGGAGAAGGGAATTAGTTGCATCACACCACCAGTCTCACATAGACCTATGACACCAGCACTGGCAAAAAACACACATACATACACAAAAACATACTCGGAGGCTCTAAATAAAAATCTGCAAAAGCAACAGAGACCTCCAAAGGAGACATCCAAGCATTCTCCACCCCCAACACAAACCATGAAACACATACTTCACAAAACCAGTGTGCCACACAATCACAGCCCTTAAGGCAAAATAACATACCCAACACACTAGTAATAGGTGACTCTATAGTCAGGCACACTGACGTCCCACTCACTAGGCTGAACAAGGAGAAGGTTACTGTTAGTTGCCTGTCAGGTGCCAGGATCCGCCACATAACACAAGCACTCTGGTCACTCCAGAACAAATACAAATATGACTCTGTCATTGTCCATGTTGGTGTGAATGTCCTAAGCCGTACCTCCCTGGACTACATGAAAAGAGACATGGAGGAGCTCTCTGATCACGTAGCCCAGGCTGGTATGACCCTGACACTGAGTAGTATCCACCCCTCACCAAGAATGATACCAATGTATAGTGAAAAAAATTTTCAATTTCAACAATTGGATAAGCTTCTGGTGTCATTCAAAGGGGATCCAGTGTCTGTCAGCCTGGGATGACATGCTCGACAAGCCATGCTGCTTTGCTAGAGACGGCTTGCACCTGTCACCCTTAGGCTTTCAAATACTGGCCAAGGCTCTTGCCACTCCCATAGTGCCTTTTTTAGGCAAGGCTCAAAAGACAAACCCACCACTGTAAATAGCACAAATAACAAAAAAACTGAGAATAAAGCTGCTCGGTGCCAGAAGTCTAAACCTCAAAATGCATGCACTCGAGGCACTCCTCAGTATGGAAAAAATCAATATATGTGCAGTAACAGAAACCTGGTTTAAGGCTCCAGAGAGCACCCCAGCACTACCAGGCTACAACTCATACCATACATTTCGGCCACAAAACCCGGACCGAAATACAAAAGGCTTGGGAGTATCCATATTCATCAAGGATATTCACACCTCCAGGTTAGTGGCACAGCACGATGCTTCAGAGATCATCCACGTGCAACTAACAATGGGTAAAACTGCTATTCAAATTATAACTTGCTACAGATCACCCACCATGTCCCAGGACCCCCACTCCACATTCCTGGAAACACTGGGAAACATAAAGGTCCTCCCAAACATCCTGATATTCGGTGATTTCAATTATCCACACATTAACTGGGAGAACTACTCAAGTACGAACTCCCTGGCCCAACATTTCCTAGAATTTATAAACTCAAATGCCCTGGATCAACTGCTTAACACCCTCACCAGAGGTGACAACATATTGGACTGGTCGTCACCAACATGGGTGACCGGTGTTCTACACTGGAGGTCAACCCCTCGCTGGTTAGATCTGACTATAAACTAATCACTCTAGATATCCAAATTCCGCCACCACCCCCGGTCAAAGAAACCACCATGAAAAACTTTTCAAAAGCAAACTTCACTTTACTTAAGTCCAAGGTGGGAAGTTTCAAAGCCCCCATGCTAAAGGATAACGCTGTCCAAGCTGCAAAATCCTTTAATAATGCACTCTACGGGCACCTACAAGAATGCATGGATCATGCTATCCTAAACAAAACCAAGACTCACTCCTCCAAGAAAAGGAAACCTGTCTGGTGGACCCCTGCCATAAACAAGCTATACAATAGAAGGAGGAAACTAGTACAGAAAAGAGTAAAATCCCAAGAAGGGAAGACATCCCTGATCAGTATCAAGCAAGAAACTACGTTCCCTCATAAAATCATCCAAGGCTAGCTTCGAAAGAAAAATTGCCATGGACACCAAAGATAACCACAAGGCATTCTTTAGCTATGTCAAGAATCTAAGTGCAATTCTCAGATCTGCTCTGAGTTAGTGCAGAATGGCACAAAATACACTGAACCAACCGATATAGCCAACATCCTGGCAGACAGGTTCAGTGCAAACTTCGCCCCCTCTCACCCCCCAAAAGGGCCCATAACTATACCAGAAGAATGTAGTGCCCCTGAAATCACAGACACTCAGGTTAAAACAGCCCTCTCCAAAGCCAAAAACACAGCATCAATGGGACCGGACGGTGTCCCAGAATGCATCCTACATGAGCTCAAAGATGAACTAACCCCTCATCTAAACAAACTATTTAAACTCAGCCTCTCCACAGGCTACATGCCCACAGAGTGGCGCACAGCAATGGTTATTCCGCTCCACAAAGGTGGAGCCAGAACGGACCCTGGGAACTATCGCCCTATAAGCCTGACTAGCTTGGTTTGCAAAGCTATGGAGCGCATCATTATGGATCTCATTAACAGAGACACTGGAAACCTCCAAACACTGGACCCAACCCAGTTTGGCTTTGTTAAGGGCAGATCATGCCTCCTAAACCTGGTGGACTTCTTTGAGACAGTTACCAAGGCTATAGATGAGAGAAAGATGGTACACACAGCCTACCTAGACCTCGCAAAGGTCTTATACACCATTCCCCACTCAGGTATTATAGACAAGCTCACCAGCCTGAACATAAACCCCTACGTCACGAGATGGATTTCCAACTGGCTCATGGACAGAACCCACATGGTAAAGTTGCAGGAGCTAGGTCTGACTCTAAACCGGTTTCAAGTGGCATTCCCTAGGGCTCAGTCCTAGGACCCCTCCTGTTCAGCATATACTTCTCAGAGGTACAGGCAAGCACAGGAGGACCATGGCTCACCATGTTCACAGACGACTGCAAACTAGGGGCTATAATTGACTCTCCAGCTGACACAGACATTCTCCAAAAGGGTCTCACTGAGACAGATACCTGGTGTCAAAACCATGATCTCAAGCTAAATGCCAAAAAGTGCATAGTCATCCCCTTTGGAAAAAACAAAGTACCTACAAACTACCACATAGGTGGTAGCCCCCTAAATATGGAAGGTGTAAAAAGGGATCTGGGGACCCAAGTAGATAGTCACCTCTCCTTTGATAATCACATTGCCAAAGTGGTTAGAAAATCCTACTATGTGGCCCACCTAATCACAAAAGGGTTTGCATCCAAATCGAAAGAGGTCATTGGGCCCCTCTACGCATCACTCATCAGACCCATCATAGAGTACAATGCCCTATTTGGGATGTACCTTACCAGACACCTGCAACATCTGGAAAGACCACAGAAATTCCTCACCAAGAGGATCATTGACCTCAAGCAGATGCCCTATGCAGCTCGACTGAAGAAACTCCAGCTGTACTCGGTTGCATACCGCCTACTCAGAGGTGATCTCTGTCTGACATACAAGGCCATGTCCAACCCAGAATTGATGGACATGCTTCACCTAAAACAAAAACATATCCCCTCCAGCCACATGGTCCGGAGATCTAAACCTCACCACAACAACATGCTGGAAGGATAGATTTCTGTCCCAGAGACTTCCCATGCTCTGGAACAAGATTCCAATCTACATTAGGCAGAGCACCTCGCTAACACTCTTCAAGAGAAACCTTGACAAGTGGATGGGAAACAGAAAGTTTACCCCAGGGATCACTTCAATGGTTCTGCTGGACAGAAGCACAGGGAACCCCTAAGGGGGTGGTGAAAGCCAACACATTCTGGCTAGGCTTATAAATGCCTTCAGGCAGATAGCCTAGTACCTACCTATGAACCTATGTACATATATATATATATATATATATATATATATATATATATATATATATATATATATATACATATATAAAATATATATATATATATATACATACGTATATATAGTGTATAATGTATTACATTATATGTGTTTTTAGTTAAATTATTCAGTTAAGCTGTGATTGACTTGCTGTTGTGGGATTTTTATTTAAAAGATGTATTGCTGGTTGGTACGCTCAGATCTGATGAAGTTGTAGATGAAAACGCAGGGATTAAGTTAAAGCATTCTCTTTTTTTTTTGTGTGTTTACTGTGTACTGTCAACAATAAAGTAAAAGCCATGGATCGTGTTTGTCCCTCTGGTGCCTTTTTGATTTGGTCACAAATACAAAGTACTTGTCTCCTCTGCAGTTTTATGTTCTGTAATACACTAGGGCATAGTGCATCAGCTGGTCCAACTAATGGCTGCAATCCAAACACAGACATTTTCCAGAGATTGAACCATGGTCTAGAAAGGAAGCAAAGCAGCTGATGTTATGGTCATTTGCACACCAATGGAATTAAAAGTGAGACCATAGGTCTCTACATGTTAAGAGGGCAGTGTGGGTCACAGACCATTACAATGTGTCCATACCTCTCAACTGTACAACTTTTTGCAGAATGTCCAGATTTTTGGCTAATATCATTGGCCTGTTTTTCATAAAATTGTGGTTTTCTAGCAAATCTTTGAAGATTAAAGTCAGAAAATAATGACAGACATTTGAGTTTCAGACTTCATACTCTTCAAAAAATTCATGCTAGCATAAAACCTGTTATTCTATTAACTTTCTAAGTTTTTCAAAGCAATATTTAAAAATTATCCCTATTTTGGGGACTTTGTCCCCCTATCATTTATGGCTTTGTCCAGATTTCTTGCTCTAACAGGTTGAGAGGTGTGAATGTGTGGAAAACCCTATTTTTGTACAGTATGAAAATGAAAATGTACTATTTTCAGGGTGCAGGGCTGAAGTGAACTTTCAGGCAGAAGCATTTTTTGAAAAGTATGTGTTAGTTAAGAATGCATACTGTACATTTGTGTTATCATTTTGTCTGTCAAAAGACACATATTAATGTAATTCACTCACAAAGTTAATAGAACAGCACATTTTATATCAGCATGCATTTTATGAACAGAAAGTATGAAGCTCTAATGTCTGACATTGACTGACTAGTCTACAGTGATTTACTAGAAAAATCAAAACTTTTACAAGAGACAGAGCAAAAATATAAGGCAACGTCTTTGCTGAAAAAATCTAGGAGAAAGCCAAACATGGTATGGGGCAGTAGTGCAAATCCATGGTTATTTTTTACACATTAATTTAATTTGCTTAGAAAGCCAATAGCAAAAGTATAATATTAATGTCTGACATTAACTATAAACCTTAGTGATACTGCAGAAAAATACAAACTTTTCCAAGGAACAGGACAAAAATATGTGGCAAAAGTCAGGGATAATTTAGAGGTATACTTGTACATTTCAAAATCGTGTCTACCCCATTCTATACTACAATCCTGATAATACCCCAGAACAACTACAGCTTTCAACTTCTTTGATTACGAATCAAGGACAGAGCCAAATGTTATGGGGGACTATTGGTCCAAAATAAAGAACAATTTATTACAGATTATATTTCACTGAGAAAGTTGATAGAGCTACACATATTGCATCAGCGGGTATTTTCTGAAGAAAAAAGTGTCCGACATTAACTTATCCTCAGTGATTTATGACAGGGTGAAAATATAAGGCAATATCAGGAACATCTCAGAATGGGTATGCCTACACATTTCAGACCCCCACCCCCAAATTGCTACAGCCATAGAAAATGTACCTTTTAAATTAGCAGGTTTAGCAGCTGTCCAGCTTTTATCCCCTGCATAGTCCAACAAACTCCAGCATCCCTAGGCAAAAAATAAACAGTATACCGGCCACAGAAATGAACCAACCTGGCTCCAAATGCAAGTTGCAACTTCCATCCAGCCATAGCACTAAATCTAGTGCTAACAAATTTCAGCAGACAACCAAACAAATTAGACAGACCTTTTAATTAAAGCCATTCTCTGCTACAGTACCTCCAAGTACTAAATCCATGGCAGAGTTTAGTTGTATTCCTTCTTTTTCTTTTCAAAAATAAAACAATGAATAAAGCAACCTGTGATAAGATTTTTCAAAGTATCACAGTGGCAGACAACCTAGCAGAATCCTAACTTGTCACTTTGTCTCCAGAAGCCCATCTATCCATTCTCTCCAGAAGCCCATCTACCCATTCTCTCCAGAAGCCATTCTACCCATTCTCTTCAGAAGCCCATCTACCAAGCCCATCTACCCATTCTCTCCAGAAGCCATTCTACCCATTCTCTCCAGAAGCCCATCTACCCATTCTCTCCAGAAGCCCATCTACCCATTCTCTCCAGAAGCCGATCTACCCATTCTCTCCAGAAGCCCATCTACCCATTCTCTCCACAAGCTGATCTACCCATTCTCTCCAGAAGCCCATCTACCCATTCTCTCCAGAAGCCTATCTACCCATTCTCTCCACAAGCTGATCTACCCATTCTCTCCAGAAGCGCATCTACCCATTCTCTCCAGAAGCCCATCTACCCATTCTCTCCACAAGCTGATCTACCCATTCTCTCCAGAAGCACATCTACCCATTCTCTCCACAAGCTGATCTACCCATTCTCTCCAGAAGCCCATCTACCCATTCTCTCCAGAAGCCCATCTACCCATTCTCTCCAGAAGCCCATCTACCCATTCTCTCCACAAGCTGATCTACCCATTCTCTCCAGAAGCCCATCTACCCATTCTCTCCAGAAGCCCATCTACCCATTCTCTCCACAAGCTGATCTACCCATTCTCTCCAGAAGCACATCTACCCATTCTCTCCACAAGCTGATCTACCCATTCTCTCCAGAAGCCCATCTACTCATTCTCTCCAGAAGCCCATCTACCCATTCTCTCCACAAGCTGATCTACCCATTCTCTCCAGAAGCCCATCTACCCATTCTCTTCATAGGTTCATAGGTTCATAGGTTCATACTAGGCTATCTGCCCGAGGGCATTTATAAGCCTAGCCCATTGTTTTGTGGCTTACGCCACCCCTTTAGTATGGGGAACTATACCCATTATTTTGCTGTGCCTCTGTCGAGCAGTGACACTGAGGTAATTCCTGGGGTATATCTGCGATCTCCCATCCATTGGTCAAGATTTCTCTTGAACAAGGCCAGCGAGGTGCTCTGCCTCACATGTACCGGGATTTTGTTCCACAGCATAGGGAGTCTTTGGGTGATGAATCTATCCCTCCAGCACGTCCTATTAATAGCTGTGTCGAGGTTTAAGTCTCCTGCCCTTGTGGCTCTGATGGATCTAGATTTTTGAGGTGAAGCATATTCATCAAATCTGGGTTTGACATGGCCTTGTATGTTAGGCAAAGGTCACCTCTGAGCAAGCGAAGCGACTGAATAGAGCTGGAGTTCTTTCAGTCGGGCAGCATAGGACAGATTTTTGAGGCCCTTTATCCTTTTGGTGAGGAACTTTTGTGGCCTCTCCAGCTGCTGCAAGTGTCGGGTCAGATACATTCCGAATGGGGCATTGTACTCAATCATTGGTCTGATGAGTGATGAGTAAAGGGAGACTATGACCTCCCTTGATCTAGATGAGAATCCCTTCATGATAAGGTGGGCAATGTAGAAGGACTTCCTAACTACTTTAGCTACATGGGTGTCGAATGACAGACTACTATCAACCTGGGTCCCCAGGTCCCTGATAACTTCTTCTGTGCTCAGTGGATTGCCACCTATTTGGTAGCTAGGGGTAACCTTGTTTTTCCCGAAGGGTATGACTATGCATTTTTTGGCATTTAACTTTAGGCTGTGGCTCTGGCACCAGTTATCCATTTCTGTGAGACCCTTCTGAAGGATATCTGTGTCAGATGTGTTTTCTACTATGGCCCAGTTTGCAGTCATCTGCAAACTTTGTCAGCCATAACCCTCCTGTGTTTGCTTGTACTTGGAAAAGTAGATGCCAAACAAGAGTGGGCCCAGGACTGAGCCCTGTGGGACACCACTTGTGACAGGCTTTGAGTCTGACATGGCGCCAGCAACTCTGACCCTGTGGGTTCTGTCACTCAGCCAGTTTGCAACCCATCTTGTGATGTATGGGTTAACATTTAAGCTGATGAGTTTTTCAATGATACCCGAGTGGGGTATTGTATCGAAGGCCTTAGCCAGATCAAGGTAGGCTGTATGGACTGCCTTTCCCTCATCAATGGCTTTGGTGACTGTTTTAAAAAGCCAACCAACTTTAAAAGGCATGATCTGCCTTTGACAAAGCCAAACTGGGTTGGATCCAAAGTCTGCAAATTCCCTATGTCTTTATTTATGAGGTCCATTATGATCCTCTCCATGGCTTTGCAGATAAGGCTTGTCAAGCTAATGGGCGGTAATTTCCAGGGTCTGTGGAGGCACCGCCTTTGTGAAGTGGGACCACAGTTGCAGTGCGCCACTCCTGGGTGCGTATCCAGAGGTAAGACTTTGATTAAACAGCTCTCCTAGCTGTGGGTTTAAATCCTCATTGAGTTCGTGGAGCACACAGCCGGGGACACCATCGGGTCCCATGGATGCTGTGTTTTTGCTTTGGAGAGAGCAGTTCTCACTTGGGCGCTGGAGATGTTTGGGGCTGCACTCATTTGGTATAGATATCTCTCCTTTTGGGGGGAGGGAGTTTGCACTGAACCTGTCAGCCAGTATGTTGGCAATGTCTGTAGGATCAGTAATCTTCACATCATTTTGAACTAGTTCTGAGCATATCTGGGAGTTTCCTCCTAGGTTTCTAACATAGCTAAAGAAGGCCTTATGATTGTCTTTTTGAGTCTTTAGCTATTTTTCTCTCGAAATTTGCTTTGGATGATTTTATGAAAGCTCTTAGTTTTTACTTATAGTGATCAAGGGTGTCTTAACTTTTAAGGATTTTGCTCTATCTTGTAGTAGCTTCCTCCTTTTGTTGTAGAGTTTGTTTATGGCTGGGGTCCACCAGACTGGACGCTTGCCTTTGGTACAAAGAGTCTTTGTTTTGCTTGGGATTGCCTTATCCATGCAGTCCTGCAGGTGCTGGTAGAAGGCGTTTGTAAGTGATTCAGCGGCTTGAGTATTGTTTTCCCACGGGTCGGCGGCCTGAAAGGAGACCACAGTAGTCTTTAGAAGCGTGCAGCTGGCTTTTGAGAAGTTCTTTACTGTGGTCTTTTTATTTCAGGTGGGGTGGGATGAGGACCTCCAGCGAGATTAGTTTGTGATCTGATCTCACCAGTGAGGGGTATACTTCGGTGTTGAACATCGTGCTCCCATGTTCGTGATGATGAGATCAAGTATGTTATCTCCTCTTGTGGGGATGGTGACTAGTTGTTCCATGGCATTTGAGTTTATGAATTCCAGGAACTTTTGGGCTAGGGTGTTTGGGCTTGAGTAGTGTTCCCAGTCTATATTAGGGTAATTGAAGTCACCTAGTATGATGGTGTTTGGTGATACATTTATCCCTCTAGTGTTTTCAGGAAGGCCATGTGAGTTTCCTGAGTTTGTGAGGGTGGCCTGTAACATGCTACAATTTGCAGAGCAGTCTTGCCTATGGTTAATTGCACCTGGATGGTCTCCGATGCATCGTGCGTTGCCACCAGTCTTGAGGTGTGGGTGTCCTTGATGAATATGGATACCCTCCTTTCTTGGTATTGTCCGGATTTTGGGGCCGGAACGCATGATATGAGGTAAAACCTGATAGCGCTGGGGTGCTCTCAGGAGCCTTGAACCAGGTTTCTGTCATAGCACAGACATCGATGTTCTCCATACTGAGAAGGGCCTCGAGTGCGTGCATTTTGAGATTTAGACTTCTGGCATTGAGCAGCATTACCCTTAGTTTTTTCCTTTTTGTGTTCTAGGGTGGTAGGTTTAGAATTTGAGCCTTGCCTAAAAAGGCACTATGGGGTGGCAAGAGCCTTTGCCAATATCCGGAATCCCAGGGTGACAGGTGCAAGCCGTCCCTTGCGAAGCAGCGTGGCTTGTCCAGCATGTCATCCCAGGCAGACAGATACTGGATCCCCTTTGAATGACACCAGTGTTTAAGCCAATTGTTAAAGCTGATCATCTTATCTCTGTATTGTGGCATCATTCTTGGTGAAGGTAGGATACTGCTCAAGGTCAGGGTCATACCTGCCTGGGCTACATAATCAGAGAGCTCCTCAATGTCTCTTTTCATGTAGTCCAAGGAGGTACGTCTCAGGTCGTTTACACCAGCGTGGACAATGACTGAGTCATATTTGTACCTGCTGTTGAGAGACCTGAGTGCTTGCGTTATGTGGCGGATTCTAGCGCCCGACAGGCAGCTTACTGTGACCTTCTCCTTACTCAGTCTGGTGAGCGGGACATCAGTGTGTCTGACTATGGAGTCACCAATGACTAGTGTGTCTGGCATTGTGTTTGGCCTTAAGGGCTGTGACTGTTTGACACTCTGACTGTGAGGTCTATGTGTTGCGGGTGTTGTGTTCTGAGGTGGTGGTTGTTTGGGTGTCTGCTTTGGTGGCCTCTGCTGTTTTGGTAGATTTTTGATCAGAGCCTCCGAGTATGTCTTTGTGTGTTTATGTGTATGATTTGAGGTTGTAATGGTACTATGTGAGACTGGGTCTATAGTGTGTGTGGTAACCTTCTCCTCCTGACTGGTCTTGCCAGTCCTATGTTGAGAGAGCTCAGCCTCCAGTTTGGCCGTATAGTTGCATCCCTCGCATGTATTTGTGTTTTGTGGGAGGAGGAAAGGGTTGTCTGTGTACATGAGGCAATTGAAACATTGCCTCAATATTCCCAGGTTCACCAGCTGAGCAGGAGAGGACACTAGCAACTGATCGCTCGACATGCTAGAAGGGTAGACGAAAAACTTTAAAAAAGATTCCGGGGACGTGGGTGACCGAGAAATGGGGGTTGCCTTTTGGGGTACTATCTATGACAAGAGTGCCGTATCAAGGTAATAAGTACTGTAGGAGCAAGTGCTAGGTTTAATAGATAGAGAATAGTCTACTTGGAGTCAAGTAGAGTTGATCTTTTTAGTTATAGGATACGCTGATTTGATCAGTAGTATAGTTCGAGGAAGGTAGTTTTAAGGGAAAATTTGAAGAGTGGACTTTAGGTAGCCCGAATAGTTTAAACCTGCTTAACCGGCACTGCCCTAGTGTGCAACAGTGGCAGCTCAGCTAAATCGCTCTAAATCGCTAACGCGCTTAGCGTTTTATACCAGGGGGCTGGAAAAAGCTAGAAACTGGCCCAAAACGACCAATAAACTACTAGTTACTGGCTGAAACCTCTTCAGAAGCCCATCTACCCATTCTCTCCAGAAGCCCATCTACTCATTCTCTCTACAGTGATTGACTACATTTTCAGCTTCTAAGTCAATCAGTGAATGGAAAGTAGAGCCACCACCTTGTGATGCAAAACACTGCTTGTATTTTATTCCAAATGTGGCATGTCCCACATAATGCAGTGCATTTGGACAGGAGGAGTAAGACCACACATCAACATGTGAAAAGTACATCCACTGTTCAGTCTACTTCCCTGATCATAAAACAAAGCATTTCTGTAAGTGAAAATATCATGAGCATCTGTTTATCATAATTTGTTACAAGCATTACAAGAAATGATAAAAAGACTATAAGATGCTAGGGATATTTGCTGTAGTCTTTATTCATGATGGAAGTAACATGATAACAGGGGGGCAAGTGCCTTAGTGTTATACTGCCTTATACACTCATGTTTTCTGTCAGCAGTTTTTGTGAGTCAGTGGGTGCCTTCATTTATTGTATATTTTAATCACATCACCGATACTATCACAACATATTATGTTATTATTTTTGCATAGTTACATTACTGTAATGTAGCTACTGATATACTTAACAGATAATGTATCAATAGTCTACAGTTTCATTTTAATTCATGCTGTGAATGTGCAAGCTTATTCAGCAATGTGTATGTTAGTATGATCTCACTTTACACACTTATGCATACATTGCTTGCAATAAACCTGATTATTTTGCATCTTACAATCTTATCTTGCATTCTGTTGGAATTTTTTACCCTGGTTTAATAAGGTCTGTGTAAATGGACTCAATCAAAAGCAGAAATAAATACAAATAAATAAAATACATATAGTTAATAGAAAAAAATGGCAAAAACTTGGCCACTAAAGGAGAAACCGACTGAGATTTCATGACAAATTATAATTTACATTTAGTTAGGTAGTTACAGTAAAAAGAACATATCTTTGTTGACTTTGTTATAGAGTACATAAGCAAAACAAAACATTTCAATGGATCAAGAACCAGAATGTAATACCTTGATACATACTCTTCAGAGATGTTAAATAACCTCCTTAAATAAAATAAAATAAATTAATTATAAAAACAAAGCTGAAATATGCTGATGATTTTGAACTTTACAAATACTTAAAAGCAAAACACACTATTCAAACTTCAAATGATGTCTTATGGTAGTAGTTTTCTTTTAATTTGAAAATCTGAATAAAGTGAAGCATTAGCATCTTCCACTACTCATTCTCTCAAAGCATCTGATAATTGATATGGGCCCATCATTTCTCTCTCCTGAGTTAGTAAAGCAGAAATAATCTGCAGGAGCAAGACGTGCACACCATCTATGTCACGACTTTGAAAAGACGCTGTTCTTCACACTGTTCCTTGGTTCTGGTACCAATCCAAAATGTTAAAAGAGTTTGCAGTGTAGGTGCAATATATTCATTACTCTTTCTGTTAGCTTTATTTATCCTGTTCTCTGTCCTTCTGTCATTTGTGAAATGACAGCCTCCAGTTCTGCTGCATATGATCTGCTCAGATTTCCAGTTACCAAAAACAAGAAAAAAAAATCTAGATGCTGCCCCATTTAAGTGAGTCATACACTGCAAACATGGCTTCAGACAAACCGCAGCCTACCACTCTGCTTGTCAGTTATAGAGGAGGACGAATAACAGAAAATAAATTGAGGTAACCAATAACCACAAAATGCACAAGGACATGAAAAAATAAAAAAAATGAAATAGACAAGGAAATGTCTCTCATACAAATGTTTAATAAACATTTTGTGTGAGAGACATTTTCTGGTCTATTCCATTTTTTTTTTTTTTTTAATTTTTATTGAAATAAACTGACAGCGGCACTACAGCGAGCTCCATGCTGCATGTGCTGTCCGCTAACCCTCCCAAAACTATGGAATTACTGTGTGTGCAGAACAAAAAAGGTAGAGTCAAGGCCAGGGAGGTCATAAAGCTGAATGTATGGCAACAAATATTGTAATTCTTATTTCTGCAGCACACAGAGCCATGGAACATATGCTGTGCATGATCCAGCAAAGAAAATAAATTATTATAAGAATTCAGTCACATGGAAGGTGATAGAAGGCTGAAGCTATAAAGGACTGCTGGAAAGTGGACAAAAAATGTAGTCTGCTTACACAATTCACAGACTGAGGTGTGCCAGTTTGTGGACCTTGTGCTAAACATTAAATGAGATAGCTCTACTTTGTTCATATTTTGATACAGAGGGAAACAACTAAGCTAAAGTATATTTTGCTTATTTCTATGTGTAAAGCAAAATGTGTTTTTTTTTTCAAATTTACTGCTCTAATGAGCATTTCTAAAAATAGAGTGTGATAGCTAGAATATGTTTAATCTTATTATTTTTGTATTTATGTTTTGCAGTCTCCTCTTTCAGTCACACCAACTAAAAACACAAAACCCTAATGATAAGCAAGAACGACAGAGACTCCATGGTGCACAATTTTCATCTTATCAAACAGTTTGGGATAAATTTTCTAACCAAACAGACTTAGAGAGAGACACCTTCCTATCTGACAGTTTTCCTGAAGATTTTCTCTGGGGAGTAGCCTCCGCTTCATTTAAAACTGAAGGAGGATGGGAAGAACATGGAAAGGGAGAAAGCATCTGGGATAAATTTGGCCATGAGAACCAGGTCTATAATAACCAGACTGCCGATGTTGCTTGTGACAGCTACAATAAAATAGATTATGATGCCTACCTCTTGAGAGGATTACAGACTAAAATATATAAGTTCTCACTATCATGGCCAAGACTGTTCCCCACTGGTTACAGAAACAGTCTGAATAAGCATGGAGTTGATTATTACAATAAGCTTATAAGCAATGTATTAGCATCTGGTGTACAACCAATGGTGACCTTGTATCACTGGGACCTTCCACAAGCTCTTCAAGAAACTGGTGGATGGCAGAATGAGAAAATTGTGGATGCTTTTGCAGATTATGCGGACTTCTGTTTTTCTACATTTGGAGACCGTGTGAAGTTTTGGATCACCTTCCATGAGCCTTGGGTGGTCAGCTATGCAGGTTATGGTACTGGCGAGCATCCTCCTGGTATCACAAAGCCAGGAGTTGCATCATTTCAGGTAATAACAACATGTTTTCTGAATGATCTAATGCATTTGATATGCTTACAAAAATCAGTATAGCTCCGTGTCTAACAGTAACTGTACTGTTAATGAAATTTGTTAGATTTGACTTGAACTACATTTATTACATTAGCCACTATTTTCCAATAAAATATTTATGTTGCCATTTTTAATGATATCATGCTATCTCTGTACTTATTTATAGAACAGTGTTTATCAAGGTTTGATTTTTTTTAGGTTTATCATCACTTGTACTTTTTACTTCTGTGTTATAATTAAATTCTTGGAATGCCAATCTTGAGCTCAGTGCAAAGTGCACAGTTTTGACTGCCACTCAGATAATATGGATACCATTCAAAAGTAAACTTGTTGATAAAAAGTTACAACATAAAACTGGTGTGAAATAAAGTAACAGATGTCTAATAGTAAATAAACTAAAACAGTGATATATGAATGCAGAGTAAGAGTTAGGAAAACATGGATTTAGGTGAAACCATGATACTGGCAACATATTACATTGGTTGGAGTGGAGTCAGTGAGTGGGAGATTTGAGTGCAATCATCCCTACAACTAATCAGAAGAAGACCTCCATGTAGGCTGAAAGCACTTGGATATCCGGTACAAACTAATCCCCATTCTCCTCCATGCACTCCCCAGCCCCAGTCCTTCAAACAAACTACTGCAATTTTTCCTCTAACCATTAAATTCAATGTTCACATTTATGGGTGAGTGATGCTGGTTATGCACAGGACACCCCGACAATCACAATATAGGTTCCCACAACTATCAAACATTCCCCCATAGATAGATACCCCCCCCCTGCACTGCTGCCAACCACTCATATGTGTCCAGCCCCTTGCTTGACAGGAATCCCTTGCATTGCTATACACACACACACACACACACACACACACACACACACACACACACACACACACACACACACACACACAGATACAATCAGATTCTGTAACTCCACAGAGTGTTAATGTATTTTTCTTCTACTTATATGACAGAAAGCTAAATGCAGAAAATAAAGATTATACAATAACGTCTCATTACTCTTCAAAAACAAACACACTGATTGGACAGCCCTACCAGCATGCCTGCTGTAAATCGAGCATATGCCAACAGAAAAAAAAATCCCTGCTGCTGAATTATCATTGAGTAGCCAGACTTTCTACTGGCATATTCTGTGAGACAGAGCAAAATATAAACAAAATCTGGTACATTCTGCAAAATTTAACAAATGGAAATCTATCTGATTTTCCTTATATTTTTGTGGTGCCCGTCATAAAAACGGTTTCAATGGTTAAAAAAAAAAACAGCAATGAATATTCTGTCTTCTCTGTTACTTCTTCTGTACTGCACTGATGTACTGTGCAAATGTGGGAATGTAAGTCTCATACACATATGCAATACATCAGCCAAGGGAAGACAAAGTGGAAGAAGTATGAAGTGCCCATATACGGATATTATTTAAGAAAGGTAAGCAATTTCTTAATATTATAATTGTATAATAGCAATAATCCACTCCTGCTTTTGGGACTATTAGGATTTACCCAATATTATTTTTGTTTAATCACTCAGGCTTCACCGTCGTAATCAAACTACACTAACTGTGAAAATCCTAACATATGCACACACAGTTGTGGATTGTTGCTTAAGTATTCTGTGTTAGTGGACTATAGTGGCTACTTTTTCACTGTAGATTATTTTGTGTAGAAACATACCGTATATCTCTAAATTGAAATAAGGGTTTCTGTTCATTTCATTCATTCTTTTTTCTTTCTTTAGTGTGGCAAATGAAGGGCAGCTTTCAGTTGTGGGTAGCCTGTAAAGTTAAATGAATGGATTTCTTACTTAAGGAGCTTAAGCACACTCAGTTTTCACAGTTCTATGGCACTGTGTCTAAAACAGCAGTTTATGAGCTGTTCTTAATATAGGCAGAGTACAAAGGAATAACAAAGTAAGCAACCATCCAGTGGCTAAGTTATTAAATGGTGATTTAAAAAATTAACTGGCAGCAACAGTTGACCCAACTGTTACAGAAACCCAGTGTTTCTGGGACTGTGATAGGTTACAAGAGAAGAAGCAAACTTGATAATGGGTCCTGAGGTCCAACTACCCAGCAATGGAAACTGAATTAGCATAATGCATCTCATTATAACACTGGACTGCATTACTGAGCAACATGAAAAGCCATAACATTAATACCAGACACATTGTTTAGCATGACTTTGTTTTGGTTTTATAGTTGCTTAACTTAGTGTGGTTTCACATTCAGATACAAAATATCAATCATATAACACCTCCAAAGGACTGTAACAAGAAACATGTAAAATTTGCATCATTTTGTAAAAAACAAATGTATAAAATGTAAGATGAGGTTGGTAATATGCTAGTCCCATTTCTGACCACAAAATATGAAAGGCAAGCTATAGTAATCTGCCTTGATGGTATAGCTGCAAGCTATCCTCATTTGTCATTTTAAAAATGAAGTAAAGAAGTGACTTCGAAGGATCCAAGCAAATTTAGATAGATGACTATCCTATTCTACAGTAGGTTGTAATGGTGCAGATTTAGGACTCATTCTACTGCTACTTATAAACCTTCATGCTAAAACAGTCAACGGTTGGCAAAAGAATTATTAAAGCCATTTCCTGTGGCTGTAGTAACTTTCAGCTGTCTACAGATACAACATGGAATACTCGATTTTAAGCTGCATACCAAAGCTTTCATGGGAACTGGCTCTATAATGAACAGAGAACACTAATACCTGCAGGTAACCCCAAACTTAAAATGCTTGAATGAATTCAGATTACTGACATAGAAATGCTATTTTGGAAAGATAACCAGTGATGTATCAGTAATATAATCACTTTAGTAAGCCATAACATGTAGTACTGCTACTAACAGATTTTTTCAGGTTTGTGCAATTGCCATCCAGGGTTCCCTATTGAAATGTTGGCACTCTCCAAGACCAGAAATCCAGGAGAAGAATGAATTTTGAACATCGCTCTTCTTATTTAGATTGCTTTTTTCTTTTTTTGTAGGTGGGGGGGGGTTTGTAGGGAGGGGGCCACCCTGAACTTATATATACCACCTCCGAGATCACCATACCTTGAAGAAAGGGGAATATTCAGTATATGTTAGTATATGTAAGTCCGTTTTTTGGCCATTCAGTCTCCATGTTTTGGGACTCATTCCAGCAGGTCCCAACATTTCAAATGGTTACCTGCTTGGCCGTGATCCTAACCTCTTGTTATTAACAAAATCAAAGTATACTGGTCAGAAAATTACTGAATGCAAAGTACATTGTTTAACTGAAGTGACTAACAACAATGATGAAATAGCTGATAATAATGCAGCAGCTTAGGAACTCAATCTTCCTCGCTTTTATGGTGATTGCAGCACAAACATGGGACTGTAACAAACAGAGTAAATATGTCATTTGAGGATTACTGTTATATTTTCCCTACTCCTCTAGAATTGAAGGATTAATATTTTTTTTAATGATTGGCGGTTGTGATGACTTGCCTGTTTTCTATATGCCCATATTCTTACATTGTCTCATTCATGTTCATAGGTTCATAGGTTCATAGGTGTGTACTAGGCTAATGGCCCTGGAGCCTTTACAAGCCTAGCCCATAGGATTACCCTGGCATCATGCCACCCGACCTTAGTTCCCAGTGCCTCTGTCGAGTAGAGCCACTGGAGTGATCCCCGGGTTGAATTTTCTATTTCCCATCCACTCATCAAGATTTCTCTTGAAGAGGGCCAGTGAGGTGCTCTTTTTGACATGTATGGGAAGTCTATTTCATAGCATGGGCATTCTCTGGGTTATGAACCTATCCCTCCAGCTTGTTCTGTTGATTGTGGTAATGAGGTTGAGGTCTCTGTAGCAAGTAGTGCATTCGGATTGGGATTTCTTTAGATGTAGCATTTCTAACAGACATAGGTTTGTAAGTCAAGCAGAGATCGCCTCTAGGCAATATGAGACAGAGAATAGTTGGAGTTTTTTGAGTCTGTCCATATAGGACAAGTGTTTAAGGCCTGGGATCCTCTTTGTGAGGTACTTTTGCAGCCTCTCCAGTTGTTGCAGGTGTCTAGTGAGGTACATGCAAAATAGGGCATTGTACTCAATGATTGGCCTAATGAGGGAAGAGTAGAAGGAGACAATGACCTTTCTTCCTGGATGCAAAACCCTTAATAATGAGATGTGCCACAGTGGCAATGTGGTGGTCAAAAGAGAGGTTGTTGTCAACCTGTGTTACCAGATCTCTTATAATGTCTTCTGTGTTCAGTGGGCTACGATCGATGTGGCAATTTAGTGTGAACCTGTTTTTTCCCAAAGGGGATGACGACACATTTTTTGGCATTGAGCTCAAGGCCATGGTTCCAACACCAGTCGTTGGTCTCAGTTGGGCCTTTCTGTAGGATGTCAACATCACTTGGGGGGTTAATAATAGCTCCCAAGTTGCAATTGTCTGCGAACATTGTCAGCCAGAGTCCCTTCATGTTGGCCTGGACTTAAAAGTAGATACCAGACAGGAGAGGACCCAGGACCGAGACCTGTGGGACTCCACTCGTGACTGTTCGGCAATCTGACTTGGAGTCAGCTATTTTCCCACTGTGGGTTCTATCTGTGAGCCAGTTTGCAGCCCACCTAGTGATGCTAAAATATGCGCATACACACCCACCTGTTCATTCATACAGCACATTCATATTCATTTATTTATTGACATTTGATTATCAGGAAAATCTGACTGGGTAGAAGCCCATTTTCAGAGGAGGCTCAGGAAGAAAAGTTCCAAATTATTACAAAACATTTTAAGAACAATAATTTTACAATCTTCAGAAATAAAATAAAAACATCTTCACCTTTAAATAATTATAACAAATTAGACATAATATAAAAACATTGGTCAACAATCTATAAGAGGTATATGACAATCATTTAATATTTAGAGAAATTTGAGACACTTTATTGAGAAATTAAGGTAAGTTAGTGTAATACAAGTAAGGATTGCAATATGAACTGAGGAAAAAACAGGCTTCTGGTATATTTAAAGAGAAAGTCAGAGAAGAGACATAGATAGTAGTAAGGAAGTAAGTGAAGAAGGGAGAGTAAGGAGGTATAAAGGATGAAAAGGCACTTGTTCACATTTAGGGCTATAGGTTATCCTGGTTTTGAACAAAAACAGAGACAGATTTTAGCTAGGAAGTCTTTCAGAGTGGTTTTGAAAGACGGAGGGTGGGTATAGACCTGATGGATACAGGTAAGAGTTCCAGGCCTTAGCAATCTTATACAAGAACAGGCAAAGCCCAGCAGATTTGATAGGTTTGTAGACAGACAGGAGTTTTTAGTCACAAGATGGCAATGACTGACTGGGAACATAGTTGTGTTGAATGTTTTTAGTGCTGGACAGGCAGACGGACACTGGATAATGTTATGGGTGGTAAGAAGTTGTGTATATGCTATCTGATGTGGCAGTTCTAACTAATTTAGGCTTTTCAGTGCTATATTGTAGTGGGTTCTGAAAGGGATATGTGCTGCAAATTTAGCAACTTTGCTATAGCATTGTTCAAGTTTCAATTTTTTTGTGAAGCCTGGAGGTTAGTAAGGATGGGAGTGCCATAAAGAAGACTAGGGAGGAGATAAGTAGTGGCAAGTGTAATTTTAGTTGCATCGCTGAGAACATTTTTGCCTCTGTATAGCATCCCTAGTTTTCGATGAGTTTTTCTTTATGCAATTTTGTATATGCAAGTCAAATGTAAGATTACAATCCACTGTCACCCCTAATAATTTGGTATGAGAAGTGACTTCAATCATTGTATTATCAAGAGAGAGGACGTTAAATTTAGTTTTTTTTTTCATGAGAGAAAGATTTAGGGAAAAAAGTACTAGTTTGGTCTTTTTTGGGTTAAGCATGGGTTGTGAGTTACGAAGCCATGTTTCAGTGGCTGCTGAAGCTTCCTAAGTAATTTTTTGGAGGTGTGCCACATTGTCAGATGTGCAAATGAGAGTGGAATCATCTGCATGTTGTATTAGAGTGGCATGTTTTGTAGACGTATACAGTGTTGGTGAAAATATTGAAGAAGAGGGGACCAAGTATAGATCCTTGTAGTACACCAGTGGTGACTGGCAGGTAAGGAGAGAGTGTAGAGTGCCATTTTTCTCACTGATACATATTAGACAGTTAGCTTTTGAACCACAGAATGGTGGGCTGAGGGAGACCTAGTGAGGACATTTGAAGAAGTTTGTTATGACAAACTATGTTGAAGGCTTTAGACAAGTGTAGAAATAAAGAAGAGACTAGTTTGCCATTATCTGTAGCTTTATTTATTACCACCCTCAGGTCAATTTATAACTGAGAGCAATCACTTTATAGCCAGAAAAAAACAATTAATAAACAGATGCAAGTAAAACAGGTTTTTCTGTCATTTCCTGAGACTAAATACCAGGCATATGCAGTATAGTCTACCGGTCAAGCAAAAGGAGACAGTAGCCAGCTTAGTAAGGGGTCCTACTATTTCACAGAGCCTTTCATTCACAGATCAGGCATGTATTTAACTGATTAAAGTTAATACACAGCAAGGTTCTTCATGATAAATATGCATACATAAAAAAATGACAAAAGTCTCAGTAAACGTGTAGGTGTAGGGCTTTGTGACAGAGTTCCCAATATTGAGGTCAGATGTAGTGGCTGCAGGCTGTGTAACAATAACAAAAATATTGGTAAACTTGTAGGTGTAGGGCTTTGTGACAGAGTTCCTGCAATATTGAGGTCAGATGTAGTGACTGCAGGCTATGAAATAATAACAAACATCTTGGTAAACTTGCAGGTGCAGGGCTTTGTGACATTTCTCCTACAATATCAGAGTCAGATGTAGTGACTGCAGGCTATGAAACAATGACAAAAGTCTCAGTAAACTTGTAGGCATGCCTGCATACATGCATATATGCGCAAGGATTGTCCGTCCATTCTTATATTCAAAACAGTACACGGCACACTTCAATCAGTTATTCAGTAATCACAAATGAAACTGTTATTTGTATAATCCAAACTAAATTAAAGGCAAAAATCTTGGTTGGCTGATTCTGAATAAATATGGCTAGTAATGGTGGCCTATAGTATGTGAGCTATGAGGACTGAAAAGTAGGCATGGCCAATAATCAAAGGCAGATTTTACTAAAAAAAAAGCTGCACCTGCTGCTAGTATAAGGTATTTGATGGTGACTTATTTAGAAGGCTGTATGGTGTTTAAATTAATTCACAGTAAATCTGTGAAAGGAAGAGGGAAAATAGTTACACCAGTGGAATAAGGCCTGGGTGACCTGAGTTCAGCTACTGGAATAGGCTGTTAATGATGACGCTGGGAGGATGGGGGTGCCTATCTTAAGGAAGGAGGTAGTCTCAGGATGGCTCAACTCCTCACTTTCAACCCAAACACTGTCAGAGGGCAGGGATGAAGTGAAAAGTGTAGGGTCTAATGCAAGGTACAATGTGGCCATGGCCACCCAAGCTAGTAACTGTATCTCTTTATCAGACAGGTGAAGGAAAGTACAGGCTGAAAGAGGGGTGTAGTCAGTCCACACTATAATGTAGGTTACTATATTTCCTCCCAAGAAGAGGAGTTATGCCCAACATACAAGGTCTTTGTCATCATAAGCTTAGTCAGTACCTTTGAATGTATAGTTCTCATTGCTGAAATGATGACAAGATCATCAAACTCCCAGACATTGCCTGGAAGATGGCCCTAGTGGACCTCGCTGTCTGTAGGAGGCCTGATAAGAATGCTTGATGGTCAGCAAGCAGAGGAGAAAAGAATCTGGAAAAAAAAGACTGAACAGTAGACTACAAGATGGTAGAATCGACACATGATCTGCTTCTGAGAACAGCAGCCGTTAGAAAGCAACAGAGGCAATATATTCTGTTAACCATTATTTTCAGACTCCGAAGAATAAAATCAAAAAAGAATGTTGCCATTAATGGGACACTAAAAGCTACAGAAAATGTTGCAGCTTCTACTTTTGCATATTCTTCTCCAAATAATGCACACCTGGATTAATAAGTGGATAGTGCTGTAGCATACAGGGATAAAGTCATTATTAATGGTGTGACGGCCTCCCTTTACCCCGGGCCACTAATCAAAGAGCCTCAATCCTCACCACTGATACTGGTGAGAGATGGGCACTAAAAACAGAAATTAATTTACAAAGTGGTGAGGACTGAGGCTCCTTGATTAAATAAGAAACTTAAATGTGGGGCATGCGCTCACTGCACCCACATATGTAATAGTAAACATGTATATATCTCCATTAAGGAAAGGTATATACAAGCTAAGAGTTTTACAAACTGTAATAGTAAAGGGGTTATCAGTTTGGACCAGTGTAAAATATGTTGGGCATTTTATGTGGGAAAACTGAGAGAGCCTTAAAAAGAAGGATTTATGAACACTTCTTTGATATGAAGAAAAAGGACATGACAAATGCACTATATAAAGGTACACTAGAGTGTAAAAAGGCTACATTCAGTATTTTGTTTTAAAAAAGTTGTACAACACCCAAGGGGAAGGCCCTGGGAGACTAAAAGTAAATATAGACATTGGCAGTTCATTTTGGAAGCCAACAGATACCCATGTTTAAATGAAAACATCTCCCTGGCCCCAGTGTTAAACTTCGGTCTGCCAGGCTCTAAATAATTTATTCTAAGTACTGTGAGAGGTTACATTTAAATATATAACATATATATCTATATCTATATATATCTATATCTATATATATATATATATATATATATATATATATATATATATATATATATATATCTAATAGATTTTATAGGCTGTTTCATCATTTTTACAGTTTTTATATATTGTTAAATATTGTTATACAATATATATATATATATATATATATATATATATATATATATATATATACATGTTATAGTTTTTTGAGGACAATAGAATGAAAATGTTTTTTCAACAAAAATACTCGGCACAGCAATTAGGACTTAGAAAAAGTAAACAATTCAAAAACACAAAATACCTTTTGAATTCATAGGTTCATAGGTTGGTACTAGGCTATCTGCCCAAAGGCATTTATAAGCCTAGCCAGAATGTGCTGGCTTTCACCGCCCCCTTAGATTAGTTCCCTGTGCCTCTGTCCAACAGAACCACTGAAGTGATCCCTGGGGTAAACTTTCTGTTTCCCATCCACTCGTCAAGGTTTCTCTTGAAGAGTGTTAGCGAGGAGCTCTGCCTAATGTAGATTGAAATCTTGTTCCAAAGCATGGGAAGTCTCTGGGACAGGAATCTATCCCTCCAGCACGTCCTATTTATTGTTGTGGTGAGGTTTAGATCCCTAGAGCATATGGCTCGAGGGGATATGGTTTTCTTTAGGTGGAGCATGTCCCTCAATTCTGGTTTGGACATGGCCTTGTATGTCAGGCAGAGATCACCTCTGAGTAGGCAGTATGCAACCGAGTACAGCTGGAGTTTCCTCAGTTGAGCTGCATACAGCATCTGTTTGAGGCCAGTGATCCTATTGGTGAGGTACTTTTGTGGTCTTGCCAGCTGTTGCAGGTGTCTTGTAAGGTGCATCCCAAATGGGGCATTGTACTCTATGATGGGCCTGATGAGTGATGAGTAGAGGGGCACAATGACCTCTTTTGATCTGGATGCGAACCCTTTTGTGATTCCGTGGGCCACATAGAAGGATTTTCTAACCACTTTGGTGATGTGATTATCAAAGGAGAGATTATTATCTATTTGGGTCCCCAGATCCCTTATTACGTCTTCCGTATTTAGGGGACTACCACCTATGTGGTAGTTTGTGGGTACTTTGTTTTTTTCAAAGGGGATGACTATGCACTTTTTGGCATTTAGCTAGAGGCCATGATTTTGATACCAGGTATCCGTCTCAGTGAGACCCTTTTGGAGGATGTCTGTGTCAAACAGATAGTCAGTTATAGTCCCTAGTTTTAATTCTTCTGTGAACTTGGCCAGCCATAGTCCTCCTGTACTTGCCTGTACCTCTGAGAAGTATATGCTGAACAGGAGGGGTCCTAGGACTGAGCCCTGGGGAACGCCACTTGTAACCAATTTAGAGTCTGACCTAGCTCCCACAACTCTCACCATGTGGGTTCTGTCCGTGAGCCAGTTGGCAACCCATCTTGGGATGTAGGGGTTTATGTTCAGGCTGGTGAGCTTGTCTATAATACCAGAATGGGGAATGGTGTCAAAGGCCTTTGTGAGGTCTAGGTAGGCTGTGTGTACCACCTTTCCCTCATCTATAGCCTTTGTAATGTAACTGTCTCAAAGAAGTCCACCAGGTTTAGGAGGCATGATCTGCACTTAACAAAGCTGAACTGGGTAGGGTCCAGTGTTTGGAGTTCTCCAATGTCTCTGTTAATGAGTTCCATGATGATGCTCTCCATAGCCTTGCAGACCAAGCTAGTTAGGCTTATAGGGCGATAGTTCCCGGGGTCTGTTGTGGCTCCACTTTTGTGGAGTGGAATAACCATTGCTATGTGCCACTCTATGGGTACATAGCCGGTGGAGAGGCTGAGTTTGAGCAGTGTGTTTAGGTGAGGGGTTAGTTCATCTTTGAGCTCATGTAGGACACAACCTGGGACACCATCTGGTCCCATTGATGCTGTGTTTTTGGCTTTTTAGAGGGCTGTTTTAACC
The DNA here is from genome assembly GCF_019279795.1 of Protopterus annectens. Taxonomy (NCBI): domain Eukaryota; kingdom Metazoa; phylum Chordata; order Ceratodontiformes; family Protopteridae; genus Protopterus; species Protopterus annectens. Next base: position 1,411,413,934 of record NC_056737.1, on the reverse strand, counting down.
TGAGTGCCTGTGATTTCAGGGGTTCTACATTCTTCTGGTATGGTTATGGGCCCTTTTGGGGGTGAAAGGGGGGTGAAGTTTGCACTGAACCTGTCTGCCAGGATGTTGGTGATATCGGTTGGTTCAGTGTATTTTGTGCCATTCTGCACTAACTCTGAGCAGATCTGAGCATTGCAACTTAGATTTTTGACATAGCTAAAGAATGCCTTGTGGTTATCTTTTGAGTACTTGGCAATTTTTCTTTCGAAGCTAGCCTTGGATGATTTTATGAGAGATCATAGTTCCTTGCTGATACTGATCAGGGATGTCTTCCCTTCTTGGGATTTTACTCTTTTCTGTTCTAGTTTCCTCCTTCTATTGTATAGCTTGTTTATGGCAGGGGTCCACCAGACCAGTTTCATTTTCTTGGAGGAGTGAGTCTTGGTTTTGCTTTGGATAGCACGATCCATGCATTCTTGTAGGTGCCTGTAGAATGCATTAGTAAAGGATTTTGCAACTTGGACAGCGTTATCCTTTAAGCAAGGGGGCTTTGAAATTTTTCCATCTCAGTCTTAAGTAACGTGAAGTTTGCTTTTGAAAAGTTTTTCACAGTGGTTTCCTTGACCGGGGGTGGGGGAGGAATGTGAATATCCAGAGTGATTTGTTTATGGTCAGATCTAACCAGCAAGGAAGGGGTTGACCTCCGGTTTGGAACACCTTTCGCCCATGTTGGTGATGACCAGGTCCAATATGTTGTCACCTCTGGTGGGAGTGTTGACCAGTTAATCCAGGGTGTTTGAGTTTATAAATTCTGGGAAATATTGTTCAAGGGAGTTAGTACTTGAGTAGTTCTCCCAGTTAATGTTTGGGTAATTGAAATCACCCAATATTAGGGTGTTTGGTAGGACCTTTATGTTTCCCAGTGCTTCCAGAAATGTGGAATGGGGGTCCTGGGACATGGTCGGTGATCTATAGCAAGCTACAATTTGAATTGCAGTTTTGCCTGTTGTTAGTTTCCAGTGGATGATCTCTCAAGCATTGTGCTGTGCCACTAACCATGAGGTGTGGGTATCCTTGATGAATATGGATACGCCCCAGCCTTTTGTATTTCGGTCCGGGTTCTGTGGCCAAAATGTATGGTATGAGTTGTAGCCTAGTAGTGCTGGGGTGCTCTCCAGAGCCTTAAACCAGGTTTCTGTTACTGCACATATATCGTTTTTCTTCATACTGAGGAGTGCCTTGAGTGCGTGCACTTCTGGCATTGAGTAGCATTGCCCTCATTTTTTTGTTACTTGTGCTATTTACGGCAGTGGGTTTGTCTTTTGAGCCTTGCCTAAAAAAGGCACTATGGGGGTGGCAAGTGCCTTGGTCAGTATTCGAAAGCCTAAGGGTGACAGGTGCAAGCCGTCTCTAGCAAAGCAGCGTGGCTTGTTTGGTTGCTTTTTCCAAGTCCTAATTGCTGTGCCGAGCATTTTTGTAGAATTTTTGGTTTATTTGTTTTATGAAAATGTTTTTTAACATATTATCCTTTTATTTATAACACTGTATATGATTTCATCATTATGAAAAGGATTGGGTGAAGGATTTGTTTATGGGTGCATAAAATTGCTATGTAATTGTTATATATTTATTTGGCCTTTAGAGGGCAGCAGAGGTTCATTTGTCATATAAGTCACAGTAAATTATATTTATATTTTTATATAGGATCACATTTTTAGGTTAATAAATGTTAACAGTTTATTTGTAACCATCTTGTTGCTCATAGCTTTGTGTATTAAGTGATGCACAATTATGAATACGTATTAGAGTTATATATAAGGATTTTTAAGTAGGCTAGATATACAGGCTTTTTTAAATTAGGTGTATATTTTTTTAGGAGTGAATAATTAATCAAGTATTTGGTAGAATTAGATAATTGTTTATACTATATAAAGGTTTAAGAAAGGTTAATGCAGTATCTGATGAAGTCCTATGTAAGGATGAAAAATGTGGTGATACTGTTAAGTATTTTATGTTTTGTAGTATGGAGACTATCAAAAATTCATTATTTTATTTAATTCTTGGGCTGTTTATTGAATATTTGAACCTGGTACACATACAGTGCCCTTTGTGTGTTTGGTGGGTATATCATGAAATGTTTTACACAATACTATTAAGAACAAAAATGATTTTACTTAGATTTTTTACCTTTTAGTGTATTTCTAAAGATTAATGACATAAAGTGGAGTATATGCTTTACAGTCCACCCACAGGTTTAATAAAGTCAACAAAAGTCCACTCTTTCTTAGCTACTTTTTCTTGTAAAAATTATATTTCAGTTAAGTGATTGATACTTTATAATTTCATATGTATTCACTAATGTCTGCGTTGCTGGTTTCCTTCTTCCTGTTCATCTCCATCTTCTAACACCAGACTCTGGTTCAAGTTCAGGCACCTCTGATTCCATTGGGACACTGGAAAATGTTTCACTGTGAAAGTCTATTTATGAACTTTGTTGCCAGAAGAATAAGAAGCAGAGTCCCCTTCTGTTTGATGCTCACTTTATTGTTGGATAAACTGTTGTATTTTCTCCTTAGCCAGTTCTGTGTCAAAAAATGTCTTTGATCCTCCAGGAAAAAATATTCTGAAGACAGCTGAATAGAGAAACTTGAATCTTATGCCCGCTCTCAAAATTCCCTGATTATTGAGATAAATTTGCTTCTCTGCTGACTGGTATAAAGTGAATAATCGTTTTCCACAAACACTCTACTGTCCCCAATTTTTAATATTTTGCCACTCTGCCACAGTTTCGTTCAGATCAACTCTTTCTGCTGGCATCTTTAATAATACAGATCATATCTGTTTTTCCATGAACAGATTTGGAGCATGTACTTAATGTGCCCTTTTGGTTAGCAAATTCTGCTGTGGAATACCAGTCCAATTGTTTATTTGTACTTTCATAAAATCAATCCCATTTATCATCTAAATGGGAATGCCCATGTTATACTCCAACATAAACCACTCTAATCCACCTCTCTTATTACACTCTACTGTAACCAACTCATATTCTACCTTATCTACTGCTTCATCCTTAATCTTAATTTTATATTCCCATTCCAGAGTCTGAATTCCCTCTCTAATATCCATCTTACTATGCTTACATTACATATAGTATAACTCTTAGTCTCCCCTCACAATACATTTTTACATAATCCTGATAGGACCTAGCAGCTTTATGTTTTACAAATGTCCTTTCTAAATACTCTGTCAAAATGTTTATGTATTCTGTAATTTTTCAGTCTACCTAACTGCCAAGGACTAGTTGCCATGGTCAATATGTACTCTATGATCTTTGACAAATTGTTTATTCTTATATGAATATGTTTTTTCTGTACATACTATTGTGTATTTTGTTTTTGCAATACCATAATCATTTAAACTGTAACTCATTGTGACTGTAATTCTTGGAGCTTTTCTCCCAGGGCCACCATTGAAAACGGGCTCTTTATTGGCCCAGTAGACTACCCTGGTCATCAAACTTAAATAAATAAAATAAATAAATACAGTCTGTCCCTTCCAGTTTCTCTGGTACAACTGAAAATCTCAGGCTTTCTGTGTGTGCTCTGTCTTTTACCTCTGCCATTTTTTGAAACAGCTCTTCTTGAGAAATCGCATACCTACTAATAACCGAAAATCCACCACAGAACTCCAACAGCAATGCGAGTCCGGTCACAATAAAGGAGGTCTTCAATGATTCAAAACGATGCAGCCATATACACAACAATACTTTATTCCACTATAAATCGCATACCTAGCCAGCCCTTTTTTCATTGCAACCTCTGATTTTTGCAGTTTTATCGGTTCATCTAAATATCTAGTCAGCTCCGTAAGTGCTTCATTTATTTTAATCACCTCTGAGTACATTTATTTTTCCTCTAAATTACTGGTAGCCATCTATTGTATCAAAGCTGGAGCTTGAACTCCTTTTTGCTGAACAGCTGCAGGATTCTTCCCAGTCAGTGTTTTCTGTCCACCTTTTACAATTGATTTTCTTTCAGGTTCTCTAAATTTCTTCCTTGCTGGCATCCAGGCAGTGTGCTTAGTAGCCAGTAACTGAATTTTACTCAAGCTAGCAGAAGTAATAGTTCTTACTTCTCAGTTTCTTTCCTGAACACTGGGAGAGCTGAAATTAAGCTGTTGATCAGTGCACAACCATCTTGGAAGCCCCATGCCCTTGATTTTTCTTAGTAAGAAAGAATTGTGGGCATTCAAGTTGTGTCATATGTTTGGACAGGTTCGCACGGAAGGGTGAATTATACTCAGTGGTCAACCTGATAAGTGTGGAATACAGTGGCATGATCACATCCTTGGACATAGATGCCATACCCTTATTAATAAGCTGTGCAATGAAAAAGCACTTTCCTACAATATATGGATATGTGGTGGTCCATTGCCTATATAGGTTCCCAGTTCCTTTCCTACTGTATCAGTTCTCAGGGATGTGTTGTCAATGTGTTAGTTACAAGGAACTTCTTGCTTGCCAAAAGATACTGTTAAGTATTTCTTGGCATTTAGTTTTACTCCCTCTTTTACACCAGCTTTTGGGTTGGGAAGGCCATCTTGGTGGATTTTGGTGTCCTCTGAAGAGTATATAATGACAGCAAGTTTACAGTACACTGCAAATTTGGTCAGCAGAAAATCATTAACAATAGCTTCCACCTTCAAGAAGTAAATGCCGAAGAGGAGTAGCCCAAGGATTAAACCCTAGGTATGCCACTAGTGATTGGTCTTGTGGGGGAGGTACAGCAGCCTACCCTGATTTCCTGGATTCTGTTTGTGAGCCAGTCTGTTATCCAATGAGATGCATAGAGATTAGCATTTAGCTGTGATGGTTTATCTGTGATACCTGCATGTGAGATGATGATGAATGCCTTTGCGATTTAGATATGCCGTGTGTACTGATTTGACCTCATTCATTGCTTCAGTTCATAAGTTCATAGGTGAGTACAAGGCTGGGTGCCCTTGTGGGCCATTTTAAGCCTATCCAATTTCTCTCAAAGGTGAAAATTAAACTCTACACCTTCTGTTTGAAAGGTAAACACCTTAACCATTATGTCAACCCCAACCCCTTCTTCCTTGAGTAACTTTCGCAATTAACTCATTCAGGTTAAATAGGCAAGACGTGCCCTCAAAAAATCTAAAGTGATTTGGGTCGAGTGTTTATAGGTTACATATTTCCTTATTTATTAATTCCATAATCTTTTCATAGCATTACAGAATATGCTGGTCAGAGTATGGGCCTATAATTTCCCAGGTCCATTGATGCTTCAACTTTGTGCAAGAGGATGACAGCTGCTGTCCTCCATTCAGCTGGAGGAAAGTCTGTTTGGAGGCTGATATTAAATAACCTTTGCATAGGGTCTGACAAATCTTGTTTCAGTCTGACCAATAAGCATCCTGGTATGTTATCCAGATCCATAAAAGTGTTTTTGGCCCTGGATAGTGCCTCAAGGACTTGTTCAAGGGTGATCTTTTTTGTGGGGGTGTATAAATGCAGGTGTGAGAGCTAGGAAAGTTGGAGGGCTGAGATGGTAAAGTTAGACCTAAAATTCTCTTCTATAAGATTGGCTATGTCATCTGAGTCAGGGTATGTGGTATCATTTACTATTAACTCTGTACTGTGCCAGGCATTGTTCCTGTTGTCAACATAGTTAAAGATGGCTTTGCAGTTATACTTTGCCTGGGTAGCAGTTTTTACCTCTTGCTTTGGTTGATTTGATCAGTGTCCATAGTTCCCTAAGTTTAGCAAGACCATTTTTGTTTTTGACAGTTGCATTTATTTTTACATGTAATGAGTTTTTTTAATTAAATAGCTTGTTTATATGTGGGTTCCACTTAGGGGGTTATTTGTGAATTTGTTATATTTCCTTCAGAAGGGGACAGATATATCTATGCAGCTATTCAGATATACATAAACATTTGACAGTAAAGGATACCGCATAAGCAATGGGATTATCAAGTTGAAAGGGGTTGTTGAATTTAGGCAGGTCATCACTCAGTTTCAGTAGATTAGCCTTGGCATAATATCTGAATACCAAGGTATTGAAGGATGCTCCTGGCTTCAGTCTTAAGGTGTATGTGACTGATTTGTGGTCCAATTTCAGCAGACAGGAAGTTACATTTAGTAGGGAACAGAGCTGTCCTATACTGGTCAGGAAAAAGTCCAGGATTTTATCACCTCTGATTGGGGTGCTGAATAACTGGTCCAGAGAGTTTATATTGATGAAGTCCAGAAATCTCAGGGTCTACATGTCAAAAGATGTATACATCTCCCAGTTAAAGGAGTGGTAGCTGAAGTCCCCTAGGAGAATGGTGTTTGGCTTAATGCATAGAGACTTCTTACTACTTAGGTAGGAGTTATGGTATGAGGGGGACATAGAGGGCTAATATAGTTAGCTATGATGCATTAAGGGGTATCTTGCTAATGGTAAACTGGATGTGGAGAAGTTCCAGATTGTTATTTTGTTTGACTAGTCTGGAGGAGGAGTGTTTTTTTTACAAATATGGAGGCACCACCATCTTTGTGTCTTCATCTAGTGCAGAGGGCCTTAACTTTTGCCCACCTGAGCAGGGCACCAGACCACTGCCCACTACCTAGGGTTATCACTTGTCCCTTTTTACACAAGACAGTTTAGACAGCTGATCCTGTGGAAAAAACATGAAAAATGGCAAATGTACTGAGAATTTAGGAAACAAATATTTCATAAGCTTCCTCTCATAGTTACATAAAGCAATTATTTTCTATGTAAAACACAATAATATAATATATAATAACCAAAACAACTGAACTTCTATAAAACTAAGCTTTTATTTTGACAACAAAGTGAAATCCAGTCCTTTGCACTATTTGTAGGTATGATGTGTTCTGCAAAATTACACATTTCCATAAAAATGTCCCACCTTCGGCATTTAAAAAGGTGGCATCCCCACCACCACCATAAATCTTTAGCATCATAAAATTTTGAATAAATTCAAGAATTGTTGTTGTGATTTTTAATTGCAGACATCTCATAGTTTTTAATTTTCTTGACCCCCAAATCATAAACCATAGTTTGGCTCCAATGCACACCAGCATTAAGCTCTGGTAAATACTTGTTCTGTATTTCGTAAGTGTAGATGTGGGTTCCCTATAACCTCTTCCATTTGAGACATACATGAACCCACAGGACAGGATAATTCATCCTACTATACCAAGTCCAACATTAGTCCCTTTTAAAGTCATGAAACACAGATCTTTGCCGTTCAATGCACAACTCATTCTTTATTTTCTAACCATACGAAGTACCTTCCATACCTCTCTTGCACCCTCTCCTTTCTCTCCCACTCACTCTAATACTGCCACCCCCTCTCTTGCTTCTCACAATCTTCACACACCATCTTTAAACCTTCATCACAGACCTCCAATTTTTTAATACCCAACCAAATTTTTCCATACCTGCTCCCAATATCTCTGCCCCACAAACACTTCAATCTCCCTCTCTTACTTCTCACAGTCTTCACACACCATTTCTAAACCTTCATCACAGACCTCCAAATTTTTTTGATACCCAATCAAATTTTTCCATACCTGCTCCCAATATTTCTGCCCCACAAACACTTCAAACTCTCCATCTTTTCATCCTTTAGCTATTACCTTCTTAAACCCTCCATACAAACCTTTTATTGTAAATGACAGTTGTACCAACACCTTTATAACATCTCAAAAAGTCCAAATTACTCTGTCTGATGCTACATGAGTTACCATGCATTTTAACTATCTTAATACCTTTTGCACAGATGATTATACCAAAGCCAGGCTGTCCGATAATCAAATGTATAATTTATCAAAGGTGGTTAAGCTTATTCCAGCTATGCTACCTAATTTCTATTTCAATACAATGTTTTGTCTCAAGCCTGATCTTGTCTTGCTTACACTACTTCAGTTAATGTATGTATTACTTTTTTTGCTTATTTAACAAATACCTCTGACTTTTGCAATTTATTCTTCTTATGGTAGGTGTAACTGTTATGCTATGCATTCTTTTGCTGTGCATGCTGTCTTATATAATAAGTACCTGTGACTCGTGCAATGTTTTCTTCTTATGCTGTTCTGTTTAATTTAACTATGACTTCTGCCTTGCCTCCTTCATGGCTGAAAATGGTACAAGGACCCGTCCATCTACCTAGTTTTCAGATAAATAAATCATCAGAATTCGTATATGAGTCATTTCTTCGCTGACCTGCATATCTCCCTTTATAGTAAAGAACTGTTGCTCATTTTTAGTCTAGCTATAGTGAGGTAATACCACTCAGAAGCTTCCCTGTATAGAAATTTTAAAACTAATTTAAAGCTATAAAAGACAGCTGATGTTCTTATAAGCTTATGTGGGTATGTTGGAGAGCCTGCTACTTTGCGCAAGAGTGCACACTCATGTGTCTGTGTGTTGTCAAACCGAATAATTTTAATGGCCACAAATTTTTATTTTTTTTTTTTCCTGTTCCGTGTGTTACCATGTGTTAAATTAAAATGAACCCAAAGGGAACTCCACAAACATGTATTTAAGGTAGGCCAGTACCCTTCCATTATAGGAGTGGGCAAGAGCAGGAAGGGAAAAATCCTCAAGACTGTCAGTATCAATTTATGCTCATCATATGTATTTGACATGCATAGTTCCCAAACTATAAAGAAAACTCATAAAAAATTGGTACACTTTACAGAAGTAAGAAATTTCTAACCAATGAAACCAGGATAGCCATCTCAAGAATACACCTTCTCTCAACCTTACTCTATGCTTCTCCCATACTTACAAACATGAAGATTTCAGACCTTGGTAAGCTTGAATCTTGTTATAATAAAAATAGCAAAATTTGCTACAGATTCTGCCTATCATGCACACTGCTGTCTACCCTTTAAACAACTCTCCTGGCTGGAACTACCACACCTACTAAACTATAATAAATTAATAACTGCTCACAAATTACTTTACCAACCAGAAAAACCCTAGTTCTCCAAAACATAATTGAACCCTACTCCAATAATCGAGTTCTACGTTCCACTAACAAAATATCATTAAAAGCAAATGAAGCTAAGAACATTGCTGGAGTCTCTTTTCTCAGATCACATTGCCAAGCTCTGGAATTCACTCCCTTAAACCATTAGATCCACTACCAGCACTATGGAGTTTAAAAAATGAGTCAAAACCCAGTTATATAGTACATGGCTGTGATCATGCAACACTCTTGTTTAGCTTAGCCCTTCTAGAATATACATCACAACTCTTTCAAATTAATGTGCTGCAAAAGCAAACTTCTCCCTCCGTCTTACTAATTTACCTTCAAGTCGCCCTCACCTACTGTCCTACTCTACTACATCTGTTTCTACAGCTTACTTCCATCTCACTCTCCCTTACTGTTCTTTTTAATTTCAAAATGCGTACCAGTTTTTTTTTTTTTTGCAGAATTCACAGAATGTATAGTAGAAAACCACTTAACCTAGGATCTATATAAGAATGAATATTACTTTCCCTTGTCAAACTGTACATATCTTTGTAATAGGTAAGAGTGATTAACAGTATGTATAATGGATATCTAATTGCATGAATTTTATGTCATCCAGCTATATACATTCTAATGTCTTATCAAGGTATTTTCCTGTATATCCCCTTTACAAATGATCATGTAACCTTGATATGTACTGGTTATATTGTTTGTTTGTTTGTTTCTATCTGGAGCTTTTCTACCCAGGCCTCCACTGAAAATGAGGTTTTCACCCAGTCAGTCTCTCCGAGTAAACAAATGTAAAATAAAATAAAATAAAATAAAATAAATAAAATCATAGGGCTCACTGCAACAGTATGGATTGTCATAAATGGGAATTAAACTCATATGGACATCTGCCCATCTGACTAGGCATCCATAGCTTTAGATGTTCCTAGATTACATGTGGTTTCTTCTCTATACTAAGGATGCTAGTGGGACAGCAAGTGTTAGACAGAACAGCCCCTGCTATTTCTATTTTTTTTTGGCTACATTGATACATTCAAGAGGCATACTGTGGCATACATGTTAGCATTCAGTGCAATGAGTACTCTAATATGATTAACTATGTATTATATAGAACATTATGACTGGGACTCTGATCATAAATCATAACCACTTTATTATGTATCTGAGACAGGAATGCCAAGAAATTCACCTTGAGAATGAAGCATAAGAGGTGAATCTTGGCATCCCTGTCGAACACATAATGGAGGGTTGTGATCAGAGACCCAGTCAAAATTCTTTGTAGGGCATGGAGCTTCATTTGCTCCATGTGCTACAGAAGAAGAAAAAAAGCACAAAGGGTTTTGCCAGCTTTCAATGCTGAAAAGTACTTAGCATCCTCCCTAAAACCCTACTACTATCAGGTGATAGTCATGCAAATCCTGACCCAAACTGTCTCGCTCCCCTGTCAACAATTCAACTGACCTAGACACGGGACACCTTACTCTTCCAAAAAACATGTATCTTTTTACTCAATGAGTATTAGAACTGTGCTAAATAAAGTCAGTGAATTCCATGCCTGGATGTCAAATCACTCCCCAGATATTATCATCCTCACAGAAACATGGCTGAAACCTCTCAGCCTTGATAAAGACATTCTCCCTCCAGGGTATAATATACTTTGACTAGACCATCAAAAGAAAAAAAGGTGGAGAAGTAGTCATTGCCTACTCAAACGATCGTACACTCACATCTTTAGACAAACCAATCCCAGCCTTTCTACCTGCTGAACTCCCTATTGCCAACCTTAAACTTAATAATCATATTACAATTACTGTACCAGACATTTATATACCCCCTGGTAACAACATTCCCATACTGGAAAACATTCTCTTCTATCTTTCTCAACACATACATAATGAAATTATCCTCCTTAGAGACATCAGTATAAATTGGCTATCCCTCTGCTCACCTAACTCATGGGTTTTACACAACTTATCTCTGCACCCACCCATGCTAATAAATCTTACAAATCTGTCTCACTTATTCACTGGTTATTAGACCCACTATTATAATCCTGTAACTCTACCTGACTCCTTAAGTGATCACTCCCTAGTAAAAGTTCTAAGATTCTCTCCACATTTCTCCACATCAAAAGTAGCAAGCTATCAAGCTTCCACTCAGAAAACTTTAATTCCCTCTTCTCCAAAATTAACTGTTCTTTTCTGGCCCAACTCCCTCTAGATGAAGCAGTACACTCATTCAAATCAACCTTCCTAAATATTCTTAACTCACTGGCACCCTTGTGCACAGTGCATGTTAAATCTCACATATACCTCTGGTTAACTAATGCTGCTTGCATCTTGATGAAAACAAGAGACAGAATGTGGAAAACTTGGGCAAAACTTAGTTCTCCATCCAGTAACAAAAATAGAAAGAACTCAGAAACCTAACTAAAAAACATATCAATAAAGACAAAAAAGATTTTTATAATGACTCACCTATTGCACAAAGATCAAATCCCCCCCAAATTTTGGCACTCAATAAATCAAATACTGCATTCTGGCAATCCCTCATCTCCAAATCTCTACCCCGCAAATACACCCCAAGAAACGTCTTCCATCTTCAATTCCCATTTCATTGAATCCATTAGGAAGATAAGTCCTGACTCCTAATGCTAACACTATAACTAACACTATAAATCCTCCCAACCCCTCCCCTAGACCAAATTCCACTAACATATTTTCCCTTAAACCTATACCTACCAGCTACATTAAATCACTACCTTGCAGACTAAAACCTGTTCTACATTTGCTGATAACATTCCTCCCTACTTACTTTCAGGTAGCAGCAGACTCTCTAGCTCTCCCAGTCTCTATTTTGATAAACTGTTCTATCTCGGAATCAAAAAATCCCTCTATTTGGAAAGAATTCTATACTCTACCCATACATAAAGGAGATAACTCCATAAAAATCTCCAATTTCAGACCTATAACTATCCTGTCACCTCTCTCAAAATTATTAGAAAAATGGGTACCAAAGCAAGTCATGGAACATTTACTTCAAGAAAATCTGCTCACCCTCACACAACACGGCTTTCATCCAAAACATAGCACCACCACTATTGCTCTCCTATCCTTCATCAACACTATTTCTCTGACCAGAGAAAACAATAAACTAGTCTTATACTTATTCCTAGATCTTTCCAAAGCATTTGATACAGTCTCATTCCCTTCTTCTGGACAAACTGACTAATCTTAACTTCTCCACCATTACCATTGCCTGTTTCTTTAGTTATCTTACAGATCGACAACAATCAGTAAAATGACTCTCTACTCTATGCCCTCCTCTCCCTGTCAAAATGGATCTTCCCCAAGGATCTAAACATAGTCCACTACTATTCAATATCTTTACTAATCTACTGTAAACCTCCAGCCCTCTGTCATCCCTTGTCCAAAATGCTGATGACTCTACAGTTATTACCATTGCAGACACTCTCTCTGACCTAAATTATGTTACTCAGACATCCCTTAAGTGAGTAGAAATCTAGCTCTCTAACAGCCAGCTAATTCTGAATCCTAAAAAAACTAAACCCTTTCTTTACAAAAACCTAAACCACCTTAAATCTACTTTTGCTATTCATTCTCTAAATAACACACCTATCTTAGTTGAACCCAACACAAAACTTCTAGGTGTCATGACAGATGACCAACTGAAATTTGATTTCCATGTTAATAACTGCATTAAGAAAACCCATCAAAAACTTGGCCTTTTATACAGAAATAAAAAGTTCCTAACTAACAAAGCTAAAGTATCCCTGTATTGTGCCTATCTACTACCAATAATAAAACTAATAATCTCATGCATATCAAAACTAGCCCTAAGTGGAGACATCTACCCCAACCCTGGCCCTACCATCTCCAACCCCAATCCTCATAATCAGACTAGAAACCACAACTTCTCCCATATTACAGCCAATAGAAAGCCAAGTGACTTCCTTCTACTAAGCCTAAATATTAGAAGTATATCCAACAAAGTCCATGAACTCCATGCCACCATAGACTTATACTCCCCAGATATAGTCGTCCTGACAGAAACCTGGCTAAAACCTCACATTACCAGTGAGCAAATACTCCCTACAGGTTACGGCATACTAAGAGTTGACCAGCTAAACAAAAAAGGAGGTGGTGTAGCTATAATATTTAAACAACATCTAAACATCCAGATCTTAAAATCATCAGCTCCACAAATAGGCAATGAAGAAATAATATATACCAACCTCAAAATTAACTGAAACAAAACCATCAACATAATTGGATGCTACTTCCCACCTGGCCAAAACATCCCTCCACTAGAAAACCTCCTCAGCTGGTCTACCCACCATCTCCCCCAAAAAACTATCATCTTAGGTGATTTCAATATTGACTGGCAATCCTGTTCTGGCAACAATCCAACCCATCATGTACACCTTCATGGCTTCACCCAACTAGTCCAGTCACCAACAAGGATAAATAAAATCTCCAGCAAGCACTCTACCCTGGATTGAATACTAGTCAGTAAGAACCCCCAGTCATCTATAACAGGCTGCTTATCAGATAGCCTCAGTGATCACTCCCCAAAATTCCTACTCAAAAAATACCTGTACCAAGCTAAACCTGTCATCTATCGTCAAATACGTAAAAAAATAAACTTTAACCCACTCACATTCATCTCATCCCTCAAAGAATGTAACTCGCATGCTCTAAAGTACCTCAGTCTAGATGATGCAGTTGAATCTTTTAATACTACCTTCCTGAACATCCTTAATTACCATGCCCCCATAAGATTTTCCAGAACCAAAGCACAACCCTCCCCATGGCTACAGAAAACCACTAAGTCAGAAATGAAAAACAGGGATAAAGCCTGGGAGCACTGGCGCAAAACCAAAACCCCCGCAGCTAGACAGAAATTCCTAGAACTATGCAATAGAGTCAAAAGCTAATAAACGGGACAAATTCCAATACTACCAGTCTGCCCTAGACTCCTCACAACACAGCCCCAAACAATTCTGGTCCTCCATAAACTCCATCCTCCACCCAGGTAAAGTCAGTACCCTCCTCCTAACAACCCTCACTCCTCAGAAAATATTGCTACCTCATTCAACACACACTTCACCAAAACCATACTATCACTAGCTAAACAACACAATCCCCCTCCCCTCCAACCCACACCTTCAACTAGTAATCTCCCCACTGCCTTCTCTTTTTCTCCTGTACCTACCTCCAACATAAAAAAACTCTTAACTAAACTTAAACCCACCAAATTAGCAGCAGACAACCTCCCAAGTGAATATCTACAAATCGCAGCTGATGCTCTGGCCTACCCAGTATCCATCTTGATTAACCGATCTCTGTCAGAAAGTTACGTTCCCATATTGTGGAAAGTCTCACATATAATTCCCCTCCACAAAGGCGGACCCTCTGCAGAACTAACCAATTACCGCCCCATAGCTATTCTCTCTCCACTTTCCAAAATACTAGAGAGATGCATACACTCTCAGGTCTCAGACTACCTCCTTACTAACAACCTCCTTTCCAGTACTCAGCATGGTTTCCGACCAAACCATAGCACCACCACTGCCTTACTCTCCTTTACTAACATATCCTTCAGCATATAAACAATGGCTATCTCTCCTCTGCTACTTTCCTAGACCTATCTAAAGCATTTGACATGGTCCCACACAAACAACTTATCTCTGTCCTGAATAACCTATCCTTCTCACAATCAGTCACCAACTGGTTTCAGAGTTACCTGTCTGACCGCCAACAATCTGTTATATGGCAGAATGACATATCTCCCCAACTACCTGTCTCCATAGGGGTTCCCCAAGGATCCATCCTTGGACCCCTACTTTTCTCTGTTTACACCAATAATCTAGCCTCTGCCACCAAACATGGCACACTCATCCAATACGCAGATGACTCTACCATCATCTGCTCAGCCCACTCTCTACCCAAACTGCAAAAAGTCACACAGGAAGCCTTTTCCTCTGTTGAAACATAGTTATCCGATGCCCAATTAATACTCAACCCAAACAAAACTAAACTACTCATCTTCCAACCCACCAAACATACTCAAAACAACTCTCACTTTAACATCACAGCAAAAGACAACACCACTATATACCCAACTGAACACACCAAATTGCTAGGAGTGGAAATAGACAATAAACTAAAATTTGACATTCACATATCCATGACCATAAAAAGTCCACAAAAACTAGGAGCATTATACAGAAATAAACAATTTCTCACCAAAGCAGCAAAGATTTCAATAGCAAATTCCCACCTTATCTCCACCTTACTTTATGCCTCTCCAGTATACACCAACCTAAGGCAATGTGATCTAAACAAGCTAGAGACCTGCTACAACAAAATCGCAAAATTCGCCACAGGGACATCCTACCGTAGTCACCACTGTCTCTCACTTGCTGAACTGGGCTGGCTTGAACTCCCTCACCTCCTTCAGTGGTATCAACTCTCACTCACCCACAAACTAGTAAACCATCCACTAAATGTCCCATCCCTCCAGAATCTACTCCAACCCTATTGCACCACCAGACCACTAAGATCCAGCAACAAAAATCACTTGCAGATCACTAAAGCCAATAACTCTGCTGGTGAAGCACTATTCTCTTGCGCCATAGCCAAATTATGGAACTCACTCCCACCCACAATTACCTCCGTACCATCATGCACCAACTTCAAAACTTTATTAAAAGCGCACCTAAAACATGCTGGCTATGCCCTTGCAACTCCCACTCTAATATCATCCACCCCATCCAACTACTACCTTTCTTTCACCTCCACTAACTACCTTGATGATAGCAAGCTCAGATGCTCATAAGCCTTGTACTTATTATACAGCAGGAACTTCTCATTGTTACATTTGTTAATGCCTGTTATGTACTTCACAGATAAAGATTCTAGTTGTCTACTGATGTACTATGTTCTTCATCTGTAAATATGTTGTAAGTAATTTCTATGTTAAATTGTTAATCACTATGTAATCCAGTGTAACTACTGTCTGTTTATTTTACTGTGGAGCTTTTCTCCTCGGGCCTCCGCTGAAAATGGACCCACGTCCAGTCGGACACTCCCGGTCAACAAATTTAAATAAATAAATAAATAAATAAACAAATAAAATAAGCCTATTGTATAGATCTCAAATCCTCACAAACCTCCAGACTTCACTCCTAAGTAAATTAGAAATTACCTATAACAAAGCGGACAGATTTGCTGCAAACCAAAACTATAGATCACATCACTGTCTCTCTTTAAAATACTTAAACTGGCTAGAATTACCCCACCAGCTTCTCCTCTCTCAGCTTCAGATTATCCACTCTGTCATGTACCAGTCATCTTTCTGTCCCAACCTATCTCGTTTTACACTCTTTCTAGGACTCTCTGAAGCTCAGACCAAGACTTACTAAAAATCTATAAACCCAAGGACAAAACTGGTTACAACCTCTACAGCTGCTATCCTACCATTTCTTGGAACAAACTGCCATTGGAAATTAGACCACTCAAAAAACTCAAAGACTTTAAATCAGTCACCAAAGAATACCTGAAAAGTTTCTGGTCATGCCACTATACTCACCCTCCATAAACTGTCTTCCTTTCCTATATACTGTAGCTTCTATCTGTCCTTTTGTTTCATTTCTGTTATGTTGTCAGCTCTCTTGGCCATCTTACCTAAGTAATTACCTGTTACTCTGTCTTAAAAATATCTCTACGTATACTTACTTGTATTATCCTCACTAACTGTAACTTCCCTAACTATGCTAATAAACTTTGCATATTGTTTCTGCACATATATTATGTTAAATGGCAACTGAAACTTTGTAAATAATTTTTTATGCTGTTACTGTTCCAACAGAAAATGTTAATGTTTTGTTTTTAAAATAATTATCAGTTTATTTTTTATTTCTAGTTTTATTTTTATTGTAAATTTTTGGAGCTTTTCTCCCCGGGCCTCCACTGAAAAAGGGCTATCCGCTCAGTCGGACAAACCCGATCAACAAATGTAAAATAAATAATAAATAAAATAAACACTATCAAAAAGTCAGCATTACACATCTTATGTTAGGGAAATAAAGTCAGGGACAGATTATTGGTACAGGCAAAAAGAAATCTGTGATTCAGAGATCACCGCTGTGATTCAGAGATCACCACCGAGCTACCATGTCACCCACTGTTTATCAATTAATTCATTAAATTCATTAATTAAAGTGGGCACACGCCTCTTGGTGCCTGAGGTTAGTGAAAGGATAGCTTAATTAAGAGTGTTTGAATTAAGTCATATAGGAGGAAATACCAATGTACTTCAAGCAGATGTTTCTGTGTACTACTTTAGAAGAACCCTTTGCATCAGTAAATGTCTATAAGCATTTTTATTTGCAATGTTAAAATTGTCATTGTGATTTTGAGATATTCATTTTTATCTGTGTTGTAAAGCACTTTGTGATACAGAATTGAAAGCTGAATTGAAAATGCAGTGGTAAATTATTTTCCATCAATTTGTAGGATGTCAGTAACTAATATACTTGTGACATCACATAGTGTATAATATATATTCTTCTTTATAAGATTAAATATTTAACATAGCAGTTTGATGTTTCAGCTTCAGATAAGTAGAACTAGAAGACAATTTTCTATTTACTGATATCTACAGTACATTGGATTATAACACCTTTAAGAAGCTATTATACGTATGTCATTATATCTTATGCAAATGTTAAATACAATTGCTCTGACAGTAATACAGGTTATATATACCACAAACTGAAACATGTTTCTGTTTGTCCTGCTAGGTGGCACACCTAATTCTCAAGTCCCATGCCAAGACCTGGCATGTCTACAATGACAAGTACCGCCGTCAGCAGCAAGGACAGGTTGGAATAGTCCTAAATTCAGACTGGGCTGAACCAGTGTCTCCTAACAATCCTGAGGATGTGAAAGCAGCTGAGCGTTATATGCAGTTTATGCTGGGCTGGTTTGCACACCCCATTTTCATTAATGGAGATTATCCAGAGATCTTGAAAACACAAATTAAGAAGAAAAACCAGGAGTGCGGTATCACAGTTGCTGAACTTCCAGAATTCACAGAAGAAGAAAAGGGGAAGATAAAAAAGACAGCAGACTTCTTTGCTCTCAGTCATTATACATCCCGTCTCATTAGTGCCCCAGCGAATCAGTCATGCACTTCAGATTATGATGCCATTGGTGACTTCACTCAGAATGTCAGTTCTTCCTGGTCTCCCACTGCTTCTCCATGGATTTATATTGTTCCTTGGGGACTAAGGAGGTTATTAAACTTTGTGGCTGCAGAGTACACTGGGACTTCAGTTTATATAGCAGGGAATGGCATGCCAACAGAATATGATGGTGATGTCTACAATGATACTACACGGATCAGCTATTTTAATGCCTATATTAATGAAGCACTGAAAGGTAAAATTCTGGATAGACCTTCTAAATATAACTTAGCATAGCACTTTATGATGCAATGTTATTTATACTTTCTAAATAACACTGTTTATTGCATACTACAGCTTTAAGTAGGACATTAAATTGCTTCATTCTAAAAACATCAGCTGATATATAAAGTATATATGTTTATTTATATATATATATATATATATATATATATATATATATATATATATATATGTGTGTGTGTGTGTGTGTGTAAGTTCGACGGCCACATCTTTGAAACCGCTGCTGCGAACTGCAAACCGCGAAATGCAACAATTGCGAAAACTGAAGTGCCGAATTACAAAATCTCACCCCCTTTTTGACCTATGGTAGCACTCATTTTGGCAGTGGAGCGATTGGAAATATAAAAATTCGATATGTTTATGATGATAAGGGAAGTTGGCATGACGGAATTTGGATAAAGGGTCGCATATAAGCATATTCGGAAATGTACTTTCGAACATATGAAGGTATACCATATATATTTATATATATATATATATATATATATATATATATATCTGATATATAAAATATGTATATATATAGATATATATATATATATATATATATATATATATATATATATATATATATATATATCATAAGCCTGAAAAAAAAAAAACTGAAAAAAAAGCCTGAAAATTCATCCTGAAAAAAACTCAAAAATCCTGATCCCAAAAAGAAAAAAAGCCCAAAATCCTGAAACTCAAAATCCTGAAAAACTCAAAACAAAAACAAAAAAAAATTGAAAATTGCAATTGTAACACTGCCGTGTTTGTATTAGCGTGTAGTGGGGGTGGGGTAGCAGTTGGGTTAGGTTTATGTTGAGGGTTTGTTTAGTGTTAGGAGCGGTTTAGTTAGAGTTAGGTTAGGAGTGGGGCATGGTATTGATAGTGACAAATATTGGGGATTAGGGGGTTAGGGCGGTTTAAGTGAGTTAGGGGTAGAATCGAGTATAGTGGCGGACCTTAGGGACCTTAGGTTTAGTAGGTTAGGGTCAGGTCAGGGATTATAGTAGATATAGTGTCTTTATAGTGACATATTTTTGTTTTTGTGTTTTTTGAGTTTTTGAGTTTTTTTCTTTTTTTTTTTTTTTTTTCATGCTTATGATGTTTCAGGCTTCTGAATGGGAACCATATATATATATATATATATATATATATAAATAACAAGCACAAGCTAGGAAGTAGACCACCAAAGGCAAATACCGAAGCATATAAATCCAACAAGAAATGACCAGTACTAAAGCCACCGCAGCATATATCATAAAATTCATTTTTTTTTGAAAGACGTAAAAATATATGCAAACTAAGTGCTTTTGGGTGAAATATATGCCCTTCTTCAGATCTCATCTCAGAAGTAAGTTCTACAATATTTAAAAATCAAAAGAACTAATCAAAGAACAGTAAACACGTCAAGAGGCAGAATAGTTTCAAAGGCTTTAGAGTAGTTGATAAAACAGAAGTAAATATTTTCCTGCAACTCCCTTGCTTTCTCTATTTAGTAGACATTGAAAAATTGATCTTTGATACCTTTACCCTTTTTAAAAATCATCTTACTCATCTGGTAGTTCTTAAACCTTATTTTGTGAAAGTCTAGCTTCAGGATCTTGAATATTGCCTTGCCAGCACGTGAATCACGACAAATTGTCAGATAATCTGAGAATGCTTTACCATTGCCCTCTTCTGGAACTGGAATATAAATCGATCTTTTCCAATCCAATGACCACCACTGTCTTTTCCAAATTTGCTGCCAGATTATTATCAGCACTGTAACAGCATCACTTTGTAGGCTTTAACTAATTCAGATGGAGTTGTACACTTTATGCAGCCTTGTTATTAGCAAGGCTTTCTAGGGATCATTTGACTTCACTCTCCAGAATGTCTTGCTTATATAAGGCAGCACACTACAGTGTGCATTAGTCATACTGAGGTCATTTCTATATATGTTTCTGTATATTTCAGCCACCTCTTCTTAGCAACTTCTGCTTTTACTAGACCCCTCCATTTTTTTTCCTTTATCATGCCCATTTTTATCTGGAAGTTTCCTCTAGTTGCCTTTCCCATTCTATTGTTTTCTTCAAGTTCTCTACAATGCTATTCTGAAGTTGCCTTTTTATCTTTTTGTGTTTTCTTTGAAACATTACATTCAGTTTGACATGTTTTTCTTTTCTTCATTATCTTTTGCTCATCTTTAATTTGCCACTTAAAGCCACCACCAACACAAAGACAACTATTTTGTATCTTTAATTATCTTTCTATTTGAAATATGTTTTCATCCTCCTTGGCAATATTGCAAATTTATGTCCATTGTTCTTCAGACATTCTATCCACTGGGTCTTTTCTCCTTAATCTATTCCTCACCTCTACTATACAGTAATATTGAATATTTTTGAGCTGATATCTAGTCATCTTAGAGAACTTTCTTGTTTCTTTTAATTTGATTCTAATCTTTATGGTAAAAATGTTGATGATCTAAGCAATGGTCAGTCTTGATTTTGTTGACTGTATCGAGTGCTTCTATCTCTGATTGCTAAGTATACAGTCAGTCTGATTTTAGTATTGACTGTCTGGTGATATTCAAATCTAAAGATGCATCTTATGGTGTTGAGAGTGCTTGATATAAACAATGGATCATTCTACCTTTATTCCACTTGTTCTCTAACTACCAGCTTTAGCATTGCAATCCCTTATAATGAGTGCAATATCTTTATATCTTTATTTAGTGTTACATTTAGAAGCTGCTTCAGATTCTTGAATAAGAGTTCACAGATGCTTACATTAACATACTGGGCACAGTGAATTCCTGTCACAGAGACTTCCCATGCTTTGGAACAAAATTCCTAACTACATTAGGCAGAGCCCAGTACCTACCTATGAACCTACAGGAAATACACCCCGGGGATCACTTCTGTGTCTTTGCTCGACAGTGGCACATGAAAATAATTTTCTTGGGTGGCGTAAGCCAAGTAACCTTGTTGGCTAGGCTTACATAGGCCCTTGGGCCGATAGCCTAGTACCTACCTATGAACCCATGAACCTATGAACACTCTTCAAGAGAAACCTTGACGAGTGGATGGGTAACAGAAAATATACCCCTGGGATCACTTCATTGGCACTTCTTGACAGAGGCTCAGTTAATTAATCAATGGGGCGGCGAAAGTTGACACACTCTGGCTAGGCTTATAAATGCCCTTGGGCAGGTAGCCTAGTACCTACCTATGAACCTATGAACAGGAATTTATCATGAGATACAGTAATAAAACATGACTGACAGTGATTCATTTTGGTACACATAAAAAAATGATATCAGACAGCACCTTTTAGTGACATCATTAGCAAGTTTACCGTCTGCAATTTTCTTAAAGTTACATACACTCCGTAGTTTTACATATTATAAGGACTTTTATTCCAATTTGCATACTCACTCAATGGAATGTAGTGTGATCAAGCACTGGTTTAACAGACATTGTACACCTGAGCACTTATATACACATATGCACAATTTTTACAGTTTTATTATACATTTTTTATGAAATTATTTTTTTCTGTTCATAGAATGCTTGTATGTGAGGTTAATTTAGAACATCTAATATAAATACTATTAAACAAAGAAAACAAAAAAAAAAATGGAACCAATGCAGTATTGATTGCAAAATCCCAACCTTTACTGGTGCTTCTGATACCTCGGACAAAATGCCTTCAAGGAATAAATCAAACATCATCAAAACAGTCTTTTTTACATAAATAAATTTATACCTCATAATTCCTTCATTAAAGTCCTCAAAAGTAATAAAAGTGCTTCAAATTATACTCCCCAACACACTTGCCCCTCCATTTTAATACGAAAAACATATAGGTTCATAGGTTCATACTAGGCTATCTGCCCTAGGGCATTTATAAGCCTAGCCAGAGTGTGTTTGGCTTTCACCACCCATTTTTAATTAATTTTGCTATGCCCTTTTTCAATGTTAGTATACTGTGCCTCTGTCTAACAGTGACACAGAAGTGATACCCGGGGTAAACCTACTATCTCCCATCCACTCATCAAGATTCCTCTTGAAGAGAGTCAATGAGGGACTCTGC
The DNA here is from genome assembly GCF_019279795.1 of Protopterus annectens. Taxonomy (NCBI): domain Eukaryota; kingdom Metazoa; phylum Chordata; order Ceratodontiformes; family Protopteridae; genus Protopterus; species Protopterus annectens. Next base: position 1,411,391,352 of record NC_056737.1, on the reverse strand, counting down.
CTAACCTGGACTGGGATTTTATTCCAGAGGGAAGGGAG